>NC_133777.1:70331459-70333800 GCF_003597395.2 Chelonoidis abingdonii | reverse complement strand
ATGAGCAGCGCTGCATCAGCAGCGCTGGATTCGCTACACCCGTAGCGGACCAGGTGTACAGCCAGCGCTGCAGGAAGGGAGTTGCAGCGCTGGCTGAGCTCTGTAAGTGTGGACACCTGGTAAGTTGCAGTGCTGTAACCCCTCACCAGCGCTGCAACTTGCAAGTGTAGCCAAGCCCTAAGCTTGACTAAATAAAATGTTAAGATGTTTTAAGAGCCACCTTCCAAAGACCTCAAACCTGCTGATTAATGATTTACAGAATTTCATGTATGACAGACAACAGGAAAGGAAGTAACAACAAAAAATGCTGGATACAGGGGAAAGAAAGAATGACCATAGGAGGCAAATGAAATCACCTGCCGTCTAACATGTGAACATAGAGAATTCTAAAGTGAGAAAGATGGACAAGAGAGAAGAAATTAACAAGTCAATCAACTGAAACAAAAAAAAGTGAAAATTCTGATAGATGGAGACTTAGTACTGATGCTAATGCTGATAACACTAAATGACCAAAGAGAATTCCCATGAAAAAAAACTAATGCTTCTGGGAAAAGAACATACTAATAAGAAACATTTAAAAATCCAGTTAAACTGAATTGGTTTGAATTGCTGCAGTATCCAACTTACAGGAGCTGTTGGTGACTTCACACAATGTGTGCAATCTGGTAAGTCTCTGTATAGGTGAACAACTCTCAGGCCTTGTCTACACTGGCAAGTTTCTGCACAGTAAAGCAGCTTTCTGCAGTGTAACTCCTGAGATGTACACACTGCCAAGCCACTGAGTGCACAGAAACTCCTCAGCTGCAGTGTTGCAAAAAAACATCTCAACGAGAGTCGGAAGCCTTACAGTGCAGAGGCTCCAGCACTGTACTGCAGTGTAAACACATTACAGCGCAGAAAGCAATCAATTGGCCTCCAGAAGTGTCCCAAAATCCCACAAGTGGCCACTCTGCTCATTGTTTTGAATTCGGACAGCTGCCCTGAAGGCATGTGCCCCTCCCCTTTCAAAGCTCAGTTTCTGAATGCCCTTGAAAAGCAGCTGGCAATGTAGTAGCATGCCCATGGAACAATGTGACTGGGAAACCTGCATCATGTGATGCTGTGCCTGCCCGATGAGGCATTGCAAACTCTTCCCAAAGTACCCTGCAGGCCAGTTGCACAGTGGGATAGCTACCACAATGCACTGCTCTCTTTGCCGTTGCAAGACCTGCTAATGTGGATGCGCTCCACTGTCACAAGCAGCAGTGTGGGCACGCAACAGTGGTTTAATTCCAGCACTTTAATAAAAATGGTATAACTTGTTGCGCAGAAACTCACCACCGTAGATATACTCCCAGAATCAGGTTTCTCACATGAATTTAGTATTTGCTTTCCATTAATATTCTTAAATATTTCTGTCAGTGAAGATGTTCACTGAAATATTTGCTGAAAGCAAACGAAGAAGGAATGTGAACAAAGGCAAAGCAAATTTGTTTATAATTTGTGGGACTTGGAGAGAGTTCTATTGAAGAGCTGGATGTGGTGGGGTTTGATCTGGAGGTCAAATGGCAGTAAAATTAGTTTTCTACAGACTAGAATTTTTATATGACTTATAAAACTGACAAACTTTTAGATCTTGTAAAGTGCCAAGAGCCTGAGGCTGAAATGAATAAACAAATGAAAATGTGTACGAATAACGATAGAAAATAAATTGAAATATTCCCCCAGCTCTAGTAGAAAGTGCTTTTATTTTGCAGTCTAAGACCTCAATCCTAAAAGCTGTTCTACAAGCTCAGCGAAGACACTAGGATACATCCACACACAACAACATTTAGGATCCAGGATTCTATAAAAATTCCTACATTCCAGTTTATACCTTCCAGAAATTAGGATATCAGGAACCAGAGTGCATTCTAACACACTGTCCTTCCCTTCTAATAGCTTCTTATTGATCCCACGCAACTCCTGCTCATTGAGTCTGAGGATGGGGCTACACTACAACTTAAGTCGTCTTAAGTTGTGTCACTCAGGGATTGATTTAGCTATCCCCTTGAGCAACATAATTTATGCCAATTGAAGCGCCAGTGTGGACAGCACTACATCAGCGGAAGAGCTACCGTCAATTGTGAGGGCTGGAGTAAGCTCTCTAGTGTAGGCATCGCCTGAGATTCAGGCCAGGTCTACACTGCGACTTTAAATCGGTTTAATGGCCGATATACCGATTTAACGCTGTATCCGTTCACACGACGTCATCATTAATATCGACTTAAACGGCTCCTTAAATCGATTTCGGAACTCCTCCCAAACGAGAGGAGTAGCGCTAAATTCGATAGTGATAACTCGGATTAGGGTTCGTGTGGAC
>NC_133777.1:70211925-70331359 GCF_003597395.2 Chelonoidis abingdonii | reverse complement strand
CCCAGACCAGCTTCTTCCCTTACATCATTATCACAAGCTGATGAATGTTCCAAGATGTAAAGGAAGTTGAATAATTTTTCAGCTGATGTTACTTGACCTATCCATGTGACTGCTCCCGGGGCTTGTACTGTTGGAATGAAACACTCCTTCCCTCTCTGAAATTATGTCCTTCTTAATGATTTCTTCTGTCTCAATTTCATCTTGCATACTCAGAAAGATTGCAATTCTTTGGGACTCTTGGTACTTGGAATGCCCAATCACCTACATGGGAAATTATTGCAATGAGGTTCAAAAGCTTATGAAAAGAGCCACTTTTTTTTTTTTTTTTTTTACTTAAAAACTCAGGTTTAAGCAATATTCTCTGTGAAAAGGTTGAAAATATTAAAGTGAGACTTTATGTTTCACATCAGGAAAACTTTTGCCCCTCACCTCGGTGTTTACTAATAGTAAAATTTACATAGATGATTTTGTGTATTCAGTTTATAAACCGTATTAGCATTACTGAGGATATAGCAACATAGCTTTGGGACAGCATTTGTGAGATAACTCATGGATGGAACATTTCCCTCGTCACTAGCACAGGACCAGTGTTCAGTATATTTTGCTGATCCTATAAGCATTTGTACTTTATGCATTTTTAAAATGCAGAGTGCAAGCACGTTCAGACAATCAACATCACTGCAGAAAAAAGTGCATGGGACAGGGAGATGTTAGTGGACAGAGCAGAGAAAGCGTTTGTATTCCTCATTTATGTTTTAAGTCACACATTTTGTCCCACACTTGGGTCTTGGCAGGTGAGAAGTACGTCAATGACAGTGTTAATGTCCAAAACTCAAAAGAAAAACCTAGCTAACAGCTTTAGCTGAGGCAAAGATTTGTTTCCTCCTGCCTACCTAGGAAAATAAGCTGAGGCTCAATGCCTTGCGAGATCAGGCCCTTAGTTCTTTAGCTCAAACTGAACTTTGTACAGGAGTTTGAGGTCCCAAAAGTGTTTTCCTAAATGCTTCTGCTGATAGGCAGTCTTACTGCTGCCCACTCTCCTAGCTGATCTAGGGAATGTAGGAGAAATTGCCTTTGCACTTCTTTGATCTAAAAGAGGCCCTCTAGACCAAAAAGCTGGAGAAGGGCTGAACCTAGGAAGAGAATTAGAAATTGCATATGTGATGTGCGTGTGATAAAATGTAAAAAGTTTCAGATCTTGCATAACACCCTCCTGAACCACACTGAAATTTTTTAAAAGGGTTTTTAAGGCTAGGGTCCTGATTGTTCTGCACCTTGTGTCATCACTTACAACAGTACAAAGCAAGTGTAATATGCTTCCATTCTGATTTGAAAGTGATTTACACTCAACTTTGTAGTGGTGCAAATGCAAAGTGCAGGGCAATATAGAGGCTACGCTTATTAATTTAGTCTTATTTAATGGGACTGGAGTATGCAGACCAGAATTAGAGTTCTCTTTTGTGTGTCTGTATAATCCTGGACTAACTGCCTTTCTATGCTTTGATCCTTGTCACTTCCTCTTTTTTTTTTTTTTTTTAAAACAGTTCTCTAATTCTCACCTATATTCCTTTTTCTACTTGTACTTGTTTTTAACCTTTACTTAATTTTTCTCCCTCCCCTCTGACTAAATCTCTTACATTTATTTAAAAAGCCTATAGTTATTTGGCTATTCCCCACTTTGTGTGTGTGTGATATATAAAAACTAGATCAATTGTATCTCTTTCTTGACTTTTAAAAAAATAACTATCCCATTCCCACTCTTCTCCTCTCTCTCTCTCTCTCTTTTCAGGTTTCCTCTTCTACCTACTTCTCCCCTTCCACAGTGTGGAAAATTCATAGTGTGATCAATGCATGGTGCAGTTATATTGTGCCCTTGAAGACAAATACAATCAGATAGTCATTCACATTAGTACCAACAGCCAGAAGATGTCTCCCTGGCCCAGGCAGTAGCTCCTGTCACACAACAGAAGTTTCCAAAGAGAAAACGCTTTGGCCTTTGTACATTAGCTGATGACTATTATTGCAGAATAAGAGCATGCAAACAGCATGACTTTAATCAGGAACACAAACATTAAGCAAGCACAGTCATGCAGTAGCTAATTAAATACTAGTAAGAAAGTCAGCCTAGTGCAGCTATTCCAATTTGAATTAAAGATCTTTCCAAGACAGGAATTTATGTAAAAGCATTCTTCAAGTTCTAGTTAAAGTAGTCAAGTCTGTTTTATCCTTCTCAACTGCAATTCCTATAATCTGTTATGAAGATAATTTTTCAGCCTTTGTTTAGGTTGTTTTTCTCAACATTTTCAAACACTTCTCAATGCCCAATACACTAATCTCCTGATAATAAAGGTAATTCCTTTATCTCAATTTACCACTTACAATGTGTTTGAAAAGAGCTTTGGATTTAAATTTTCACTGTATATTTTGCAAATATTTAAGTCCCTGGCCTTGCAAACTCTTACACATGGGCTACTCATGGCAGTAAAGTTAAACACTTGTGTGTTTGCAGAATCAGGCCTTAGTCAGTTTACATATTCTACTGCAAACTAGACAGTGGCCCAGTATCTTCCCTTTAGGCAAACCCAACTTTATCACTTCTGGATTGAATGTTCAAAACCTTTCAGCATTGCCATAATTCTGCCCCCACTGATACCAATGGGAGTTTTACTACTGAGTCCAATAGGACCAGAAGCTGAGCATGTGCACAAGTGTTTGCATGATCAGGGCCTCACAACTCAGCCCAAACTGATTTGTTATAAACCTTCTGAGCCTACCTATAGCTTCTCATTAGTTTTAAATTATGCATTTAGCAGCATCAGTTTAGCTGGTGCTGTTCAAGACACAAACAGCAGTCAGTCCAAAGAGCTCTAGTTGACAGGTTTTTAAACTCTAAGGGAGACAGGGCAAGTTGTATTTTAACATGTGTTAATTAGATGAGGTGAACTCTATGCTCTGCTATCCTCGCTACACTAGTGTTTAAAAACGTGTTAGCTTAGCTATCCCCCCCCCCTTTTTTTTTTTTAAAGAAATACTTCATTATCCTAGTGTGGCCAGGCCCCTAGTTAAGTGGCTGCTCTGGAAAATCCAGAGGATCTGATTTAAAGGTTGTACATTATTTTAATATTATGAACTTACAGGCATGGAGGAAGAAATATATATTTTGGGTGGGATATGAACGGGGGTCTGGCGCACACACCCCGAGATCAGTCCACCTGTGGGGCACAGGCCTGGAGGCAGGAATGGAGAGCAGAGGCATGAGAGTTCTGCAGCAGGTTCAGGCAGTTTGAGGCTCATCTGCACCCGGGGCGAGGGGAAGCACCCCCAAATCAAGGCTGGCCCAGGGCCCCAACTTAAGGGCAGGGCGGGCCTGGCCCTGGAGGACTCGCGGGGCCCGCTCGGGGAGGAGCAGTGGGTCGGGCATGGGGCAGGTATTCGGGGTGCGCTGCAGCCCGCGGGACTCCACGCGGGAGGGCTCCGGCCTCCAAGGCGAGCGGGGGAAAGGGCGGAGTCAGCCCAGCTACAGGGCAGCCAGGCAGGGTCCTAGCCCCGGGCCGCTCCTCAGCCCGGCCGCCGGACACCCACCTTGCGGCTCAGCAGGCGGGACTGGCGCTGCTTCTCCGCCTCGCTCAGCGCCCTCAGCCGCCGCTTCAGCTCCGCTCGCAGCGCTTGTTTGGCGGCTCGCAGCGCCGCTGCCATCTCGCTGGACTCGCCCGCCGGCCCGTGTCCCTCCCCTCGGCTCTCCATGCGCAGAATGAGCCCCCGGGTCTTCGCTGCTCTGCGCGCCGCCCCCCCCCACGCAGCGTCCCCTCCCCCGAGGCCTGCTTCTCACGGGCCCTGAGCGCTAGAGATCTCAGAGAGATCCGCAGCGCCGCGGCCCAGGTCCCCGCTGCCCGATCGGTTCTGGTTCCCCGTGCCCAGGGGGCTGCACAGCGCCGAGCCCCCCGCTGCGAGATTGGTTCTGGTTCCCCGTGCCCAGGGGGCTGCACAGCGCCGAGCCCGTGCGAAGGGTTCTGGTTCCCCGTGCCAGGGGGCTGCACAGCGCCGGCCCCCGCTGCCCGAATTGTTTTGTTCCCTGTGCCCGGTGGATCCCCCAGGCGCCAGGTCCCGCTGCCGATCTGGTTCTGTTCCCGTGCCCAGGGGGCTCCATAGCACCGGAGCCCCGGCTGCCCGATTGTTTCTGCGTTCCCTGCCCGGGTGTCCCCAGGGCCCAGTCCCCGCTGTCCGCATTAGGTTTCTGGTACCCCGTGCCCAGGGGGCTCCATTAGCACCCCAGATTCCGCTAGCCGTTGGTTCTGGTTTCCGTGCCAGGGCTTCCATAGCACCCAGCGCTTCCCGTGCGATTGGTTCTGGTTCCCCGTGCCCAGGGGCTCCACATGGCCCAATCCCCGCTGCGTCGATTGGTTTCTGTTCCCTGTGCCCGGGGCTCCACAGCGCCCAGATTCCCCGTCTGCTCGATCGTTCTGGTTCCCCATGCCCAGGGGTACACAGCGCCAGATCCTGCTGCTCCGATTGGTTTTGTACCTGTGCCCAGGGCTTCCACAGCGCCAGATCCCCGCTGCCGATTGGTTTTGGTTACCCTTGTCGCCACGGGGCTCCACCGCCCCAGAATCCCCGCTGCCCATATTGGTTCTGGGTTCCACATGCCAGGGGCATCCCACAGCGCCCAGATCCTGCTGCCCGATTGGTTTCTGTACCCTGTGAAACCAGAGGGCCACAGCGCCACGATCCCGCTGCGATTAAGATATTCTGGAGTACCCTGTGCCCGGGCTCCACAGCGCCCAGATCCCCGCTGAATTGGTTCTGGTTCCCAATGCCCAGGCGGGCTCCACAGCGCCAGATCCCTGACTGCCGTTGGTTTTCTGGTACTGTGCCCAGGGGCTCCACAGCGCCCAGATCCCCCGCTGCCCGGATTGGTTCTGTTCCGGCCCAGGGGTCCCAGCGGCCTAATCCCCGCTGCCCGATTGATTTCTGGTTCCCTGTGCCCGGGTGATCCCCAGGCGCCCAGGTCCCCGCTGTCCGATTGGTTTCTGGTACCCCGTGCCCAGGGGGCTCCATAGCGCCCAGATTCCCGCTGCCCGATTGGTTCTGGTTCCCTGTGCCCAGGGGGCTCCATAGCACTGAGCCCCCCGCTGCCCGATTGGTTCTGGTTCCCTGTGCCCAGGGGGCTCCATAGCACCGAGCCCCCCGCTGCCCGATTGGTTCTGGTTCCCTGTGCCCAGGGGGCTCCATAGCACCGAGCCCCCCGCTGCCCGATTGGTTTCTGGTTCCCTGTGCCCTGGGGATCCCCAGGCGGCCAGGTCCCTGCTGCCCGATTGGTTTCTGGTTCCCTGTGCCCAGGGGATCCCCAGGTGCCCAGGTCCCCGCTGCCAGATTGGTTTCTGGTTCCCTGTGCCCAGGGGGATCCACAGTGTCCGCAGGCCGCCACTGCCCAGGGGGATCCACAGGCACCCGAGTCCCCACTGCCCGATTGGTTTCTGGGTTCCTCATGCTCAGGGAGATCCCCAGCGTCCGCAGATCCCCACTGCCCAAGGGGATCCCCAGCGTCCAGGCCTCCGCTGCCCAGGGGGATTCCAGTAGGTTCCCTGTGCCAGGGGGATCCCCAGTGCCCACATTCCTGCTGCCGAGGGGGTTTCTGACTCCAGGGGCCCGGCACCCAGGTTCCCGCTGCCCACAGTGCTCTGAGGCTGCTCACATGCTGAGGGTTAAGCCCCTGGAAGTGTTTGCAGGACAGGGACCTAATGGCAAGGCGATACATGGGTCCAATGTGGTTTTGTAATGTAAACGCTTCCTAGCTGTTTTTAACGTGTATTACCGTCTTTAAAACATGGAAGCTCTTGCATAGGACTCTTCTGGAACAAAAATTATTAAAGGTCTAGAAAACGTAACCTATGAGGGAAAATTGAAAAAATTGGTTTGTTTAATCTGGGAACGAGAAGACAGGGAAGGGCAATAAAAACAGTTTTAAAGTACTTGAAAGGTTATTACAAATAAGAAAGAGAAAAATTGTTCTCCTTAACCTCTGAGGATAGGACAAGAAGCAGTGGGCTGAAATTGCAGCAAGGCCAGTTGAGGTTGGACATTAGGAAAAAACTTCCTAACTGTCAGAGTGGTTAAGAACTGTAATAAATTGCCTCAGGAGGTTGTGGAATCTCCATCACTAGAGATTTTTAAGAGCAAGTTAGACAAACACCTGTCAGGGATGGTCTAGATCAGAGGTGGACAAACTGGCCCGCAGGCCACATCTGGCCCATGCGACCATCCTGCCCAGCCCTTGAGCTCCCAGCTGGGGAGGCTAGCCCCCGGCCCCTCCCCTGCTGTCCCCCCACACCCTCAGCTCACCTGGGCAGCGGGTAGCATAGCTGTAAGAGCCACTGGCCTGCCCCGGTGCTCTAGACTGCGCGGCGGCATGGTTGGCTCTGGCCAGGTGGCGCGGCTGCCAGTCCTGGTGCTCTGAGTGGCATGGTAAGGGGGCAGGGAACAGGCGGGTTGGGTAAGGGGCAGGGGACCTCAGGGGGGCAGTCAGGGGACAGGAAACAGGAGAGGTTGGATAGGTGTGGGAGTCCCAGGGGGGCTGTCAGGATGCGGGATTGTGGATAGGGGTTGGAGGAGTCAGGGGACAGGGAGCAGGGGAGGTTGGATGGGGGTGGGGTCCCACGGGAGTGGTTGGCCCACGCCACTTCCAGCAGCTCCCATTGCCCTGAAGCAGCAAACCGCGGCCACTGGGAGCCACTATCGGCCAAACCTGCGGACACGGCAGGTGAACAAACCGGCCCGGCCCACTAGGGGCTTTCTCTACACAAGCGGCATCCCAAGTTTGGGAAACACTGCTCTACACCAACATGCTACACAAAGATGGACTACAAGCCATCAGGAAAAGCATCCCTGATACCATCACAGCAAACCTGGTGGATGAATTTTGTGACTTTGTCCTCACCCACAACTGTTTCAGATTTGGGGACAATTTATACCTTCAAGTCAGTGGGACTGCTATGGGTACCCTCATGGCCTCTCAGTATGCCAACATTTTTATGGTTGACTTAGAACAACGCTTCCTCAGCTCTCATCCTCTTTCGTCCATACTCTACTTGCACTACATTGATGACATCTTCATCATCTGGAACCATGGGAAGGAGGCCCTTGAGGAATTTCATCAACATTTCAACGATTTCCACCCTACCATCAACCTCAGCCTGGACCAGTCCACACAAGAGGTCCACATCCTAAACACTATTGTGCTAATAAGAGATGGTCACATAAACATCACCCTGTACTGGAAACCTACTGACCACTATACTTACCTGCATGCCTCCAGCTTCCATCCAGACCACATCACATGATCCATTGTCTACAGCCAAGCTCTAAGATACAACCGTATTTGCTCCAATCCCTCAGACGGAGACAAAACCTACAGAATCTCTATCAAGCATTATTAAAACTGCAGACTACCTGGTGAAGTGAAGAAACATTGACAGAGACAGAAGGGTACTGCGAAGTCACCTACTACAAGACAGGCCCAACAAAGAAAGTAACAGAACACCACTAGCCGTCACCTACAGTCCCCAGCTAAAACCTCTCCAGTGCATCATCAAGGATCTACAACCTATCCTGAAGAATGATCCTTCACTCTCACAGACCTTGGGAGACAGGCCAGTCCTCACCTACAGACAGCCCCCCAACCTGAAGCAAATACTTACAAGCAACTACACACCACACAACAAAAACACCAATCCAGGAACCCGCTACAAAGCTCGGTGCCAACTCTGTGCACATATCTATTCAAGGGACACCATCATAGGACCTAACCGCATCAGCCACCCATCGGGGGCTCTTTCACCTGCACATCTACCAATGTGATATATGCCATTGTGTGCCAGCAATGCTCCTCTGCGATGTACATTGGCCAAACTGGACAGTCTCTACACAAAAGAATAAATGGATGCAAATCTGACATCAGGAATCATAACATTCAAAAACCAGCAGGAGAACACTTCAGTCTATCTGGTCATTCAATAACAGATCTAAATGTGGCGACTTTTCAAGAACAAAAACTTCAAAAACAGACTCCAATGTGAAGCTGCAGAACTGGATTTAATTTGCAAACTGGATACCATCAGATTAGGCCTGAATAAAGACTGGGAGTGGTTGGGTCATTACAAAACCCAAATTTGATTTCCTCAATACTAATTTCTCCCTGCTGTTACTCACACCTTCTTGTCAACTGTCTGTAATAGGCCACTCTCTTACCACTTCAAAAGTTATTTTTCCTTCCTTGGTATCCTGCTGTGAATTGATTTATTCCATTAGACTGACCCTCACACTTGGTAAAGCAACTCCCATCCTTTCATGTATTTATACTTGCTCCTGTATTTTTCACTTCATGCATCTGATGAAGTGGGTTCTAGCCCACAAAAGGTTATGCCCAAATAAATTTGTTAGTCTCTAAGGTGCCACAAGGACTCCTCATTTTTGCTGATACAGACTAACACGGCTACCACTCATTAAACATAAATATGCATTTAGGCTGATGCAAATTACTGTCTATCAAGAGTCAACAAGGCTTTGCTGACTCTTGTGGAAACAGCCACATTGACATTTAGATACTTAAAATCAAGGAAAATTAGACTCCACACTTGAACTTTAGGCCAAATTCTGCTCACTGTGTAAATCTACTGCCATCAACTCAAGTTTTACTTTAAAAAATGTGTCAAAAAAAGGTAGGTTTGGGGTTTTTTTAGTCTAAAAAATGTGTATATTTTCCTCCCAAAATAACTGAAAACCTGGTGACTAGAGATTCCTCAAATAAGAAACAGAAAATCACCAATTACTAATAATAAAAAGAAAAATTGCTCGACTCATTGAAACATGAGTAAATCTGAGATGCAAATTCACCAGATTCACTCTACGACGTGTGCTGCCAGGCAGACTTTCATCACCAACTCTCATTCTGACCCACGATAGTGTCATGAGAATGGCCATACTGGGTCTGACCAGAGGTCCATCTAGCCCAGTCCTGTCTTCTTACAGTGGCCAATGCCAGGTGCCCAAAGGGAATGAACAGAACAGGTAATCATCAAGTGATCCACCCTCTGTCGCCCATTCCCAGCTTCTGTCTCCCTTCCCTCCTCAGCCTTTTCTGTGGCCGGCTGCAAGAGGGGCCTCAGTGGGAATCATGACCTGCTGTCCTTCCTCTTGGGTCTCCACTTTAGTTGTCAAGGAAACAGATAAAGGAAGGCCATTAATGCTCTTTTGGGCAAAAAGAGTCTGAAGGGAAGGGACAGACTGCCCAAGAGAGAACTGCTGCAGGAAATCTCCCCATCCCCAGAGGGAAGACAGGTTTGGGGTGGATTGAGAAACTGGAGAGCCATTCAAGAGCAGCATGGCTCCAGTGAGAGAAGCAGCTGCTGGAGGATGGGAGGAGTAGAGAGCTGCTGAACATTTAAACAATCCCCCTCTGGCCCCAGTGACAGAAGTTGTGGCAGCAGTAGGTGAGAGGAAGAGGAAGTTCTGGCAGTAATAGGAACGATTCTGGGTGAGTTCTGAACAACCGAGATCAGTTTACAGTGGATGCTGAGGTGCACTGTCTCACCATTTGTTTTTCTGTAGAAGTCTGAATTCCCAGCCACTATCTTTATGATAGTGCATTCTGCACAGGGCCAAATCCTGAAGTCCTTACTCAGTCCTGGGAGATTTGCCTGAGTAAGGGCCTTCAGCTATGGTCCCTAATGTCCCTAATGCCTTCAGCTATGGTCCCTAATGCAATATGGTTTACACATGCAGCGCATGCAGAGTTGCAAACAGATACAGCACTGATTGCAGGGGCTTTGCTCAGGTCAGCTCTGTGCTTTTATCAAGCACTTAGTATGCTCATTATTCAACTCCCCCACCCCACCCCACCTCTGTAGACACAACTCACATCACCATATCTGTCTGCCAGCCACTAGGGCTGAACTGTGTTTTCTGAGACCTCCATTAAGGTGTTCCTGAGCAGTCAGCAGGTATCACTACTGAACAGCAAAATGTCAACCCTCCTGAACCTCCCTCCCTCCCAATTTTCCGGAGCTGGTCGATTGCAGGACGAATGGCAGAAGCTGATACTGACACTCTCCTAAAGGGATGAAAGGTTTCTCTTCTTTCTGACTCATCTCAGCACACACAAAAATAAAATAAAATAAAATAAAATAAAATAAACAAATATTACTTACCATCAGATGGGAAAGTAGTGGGGACATTACTTTTGTACAATATCTGCTATTGTATGTGAGGTAATTTAGGGGAAATGGGCTCATTTTGCAAGAATTGACTTTTGAAGAGCACAAAAAATGTCATAGAATTGCCCCAGTCCTTGGAAAGCCTTCAGTCCTTCGTAGCATTTTGCATACAATTAGCTAACTCCTCAGCAGATCTGTGAACAGTTACAGAACATGGAATTGTTTGACCTGAAGTAACTTGGGAGTTCGGCATACCGTTGTTTGAATGACACAGACATTTAAAGGGATTTGCTCAAATGATAGTGTCAGCCTTGTTTTCTCTTTTATATGGGGAAACCACAACTACATACATGCTAGGGTGAAAGTCTTCACTCCAATCTCCAATGTGTATCTCTGATGCTGTTCTGCGCTGCATGGGAATATTGAACTAAAGCAGAATCGTTGTTTGCCATCAGTAATTATATGGTTTTTAGCCCATTTGCAGATAAGGCAACAGAGGATTATATATTTCACAGAAACTTGAATCACCTGACATTCTATTCTGTAACATGTAGTATTTTGAAAACTGTGTTACAATCGTAGGCTGCCCTTTACATAACGGGTTTTTTCCCCCTGACCTTGCTTACAAGCTAGGATCTGGGCCTAGCAGCAGTCAGTCTGAAGATACCTCAGAGTAAGGTGTGGTGAGTTGTGCCTCTCTTTTAGGGAGTAACCTGCTTTGTCTCTTTTGTGTGTGTGTGTTATTCTTCTGAATTCTAAGAAATAAAGTTGTGTTACGTTGCAACCTTCCAGCAAGAGTACTTTATGTTTTCATCTAACTTCTCTGAGTGTATGTCATGAACATAACATAGAGGACAGTGGTGACAAGTACACACATGCACTGGCACAAGACCACCCAATTTACACTTGGGGCAGCTCCACACATAGAACAAGGGAACCTGCATTATAGTTTTTCTGCAGAATCCTTATAAGTCTTGTGCCTGACTAGCTCAATGAGTCTGCCTGAGATGTGAGAGGAGAAAAATGCCTCCAGGCAGGTCTGTTTATGCCCCATTTAACATTTCAGTGAGTGGCTGGAATTTGAGACTTGCCCAAGTTTTTGTAGCTGGCTGACCCTAGAAACAGGTCTACAAACAGGATGCTCTATAAGTCCTATTACTTCACTGTAGCAGAGATTCTTCTGTAGCTGAATTGGTAGAGACCAGTGTTTCAAGTAGTAAGGTCATACGTTCTGTTCTCTATTGTGCTATTTAGCTCATAGATGGAGCTAGACCAGAGGTGGGCAAACTACAGCCCGCAGGCCACATCCGGCCCACGGGACCGTCCTGGGTAAGGCGGTGGGGAGCGGAGGGGTTGGATAAGGGGCAGAGGGTCCTGGGGGGCAGTCAGAACAGGGAACAGGGGGCAGTTGGATAGGCATGAGAGTCCTGGGGGGGCCTATCAGGGGACGGGGATGTGGATAGGGGTTGAGGCAGTCAGGGGACAGGGATTAGGGGTGGCTGGATAGGGAGCAGGGTTCCGGGTAGTCGGTTATGGCCAGGGGGTCCCAGGAGTGGGCAGTCAGGGGACAAGAAGCAGGAGGGGTTGGATGGGTCGGGGGTTCTGAGGGGGGCAGTCAGGGGGAGGAGCCAGGCTGTTTGGGGAGGCACAGCCTTCCCTACCTGGCCCTCCATACAGTTTTGGAACCCCAATGTGGCCCTCAGGCCAAAAAGTTTGCCCACCCCGATCTAGATAATATTTAGTCCTGCCATGAGTGCAGGGGACTGGACTAGATCAGTGGTTCTCAAACTTGGGCCGCCGCTTGTTCAGAGAGTCCCTGGCGGGCTGGGCCAGTTTGTTTACCTGCCACATCTGCAAGTTTGGCTGATCATGGCTCCCAGTGGCCACTGTTCGCCACTTCACGCCAATGGGGGCTGCAGGAAGCGGCGTGGGCTGAGGGACGTGCTGGCCACCCTTCCTGCAGCCCCCATTGGCCTGGAGCGGTGAACCGCGGCCAGTGGCAGCCACAGTCGGCCAAACCTGTGGATGCGGCAGGTAAACAAACTGGCCTGGCCCGCCAGGGACTTTCCCTGAACAAGCAGCAGCCCAAGTTTAAGAATCACTGGACCAGATGACCTCTCGAGGTCCCTTCCAGTCCTATGATTCTGTGATTCTGGCCACCCATGAGACCTCGACCCACCCATTCTGACTGCAGATCCTTGTAAGCTTGAAATCAGCCTTGGCCACTCTTCTGGTTTTATCACCACTGGTTCAGAGGTTGATGTTCTTAAACTTGTAGCTTTTGGAGTCAATTGATGACTAACAGTCTCTGCTTTCAGAAACTTCTAATCCTCATGGTTCCAAAGAACAGTCTGAAAATGTGAGCCAAGTGCACCCTAAAGAATTAGAAGCCAGGCAACTAATTAAAATCTTGTGATTTGTAAGCCAATCTCATGATTTGACTTCTGATTTTAGAATGCCTGGAGATTCACTACTGTGAGAGTTTTTTTAATGATTCAGACTTTCACATCTACTACTAAAATCAACCAATTGAAAGTGACTGTCAAAAATACTTTGGAAGATGTCGGGGGCCTGTGTTGCTTCTGTCTGATGTATGAAGAGACCTGAAAGGTACTTTTTAATGTGTTGGGGGGCTTGCTACTCTGTTAGAAATACTGCTCCAGATTCACTGGCCTGCCTCAGCTGTGCTCAGCACAGGACCAGAGGCAGGTGGCAAAGATGGTTTAATGTTACCCCCCAACCATAATTCAGAGTAGTCTGAAGTTGACTGTTGTGTTTGTAGAAAGGCGTCCCATCCAACACTTGGTTGCAAATCATTTTTGCCTAGTGTAGACAGAAAATCATAAAGAAATCACCCCATCATGGTTTTGATATCCAAAGGGGGAGTAGAACTTAATATAATTTAACAGCCATTGACCAAATGATTCCAATCCTTATACTGACTAAATGACAACTAGGGGAGAGTAGGAGACAGTGTCTGGAATGCTAGGGGAATTTTGTGAGTTACAGGAATGGACGATGGCTTTTTTTGTCAGTGTGGTTCTTCCCTTTCAGTATGTCTCAGCAGTTTCTGTGGCCTGCACCGTCTTGCATCACGCCTGTCAGGAACATGTATTAACCCATGCAACAGTCTCCCAAGGAAAGGGGCACATGCCTCATCATTTGGGGCATTTAAACTATCTGACCAAACACTAGTAAATACAATAACGATCAATGCTCCATTGGTAAGAAAATGGGATTAGGTGATCTGGTAGGTCTCAATACCATCATGTGCTACAGTGACATTCTTATACTACCTGACCACTATACTGATGTATTCATCTTCTGTGCTGTTCCACTGCCGTTTGACTGCCCTTTCCTCCAGCAACAGAGCATTGTCTGCTGCTCCAGTATTTTGCCTGACAGTTGAAGTGATGTCTTCAATGGCTGTGGTATAGATACACTGCAGATGTGGTGGTGCCTAACATGATGTCAGTAACCAAACAATGTCAGTAGTGTGCTACACAATTGAGGCAGTAGCATTAAAATATACAAGTATACTTAGATACCACATAGAAATCAAGATATACCAGTGTAACTGAATCCCTTCACGGACTTTCTTCTCTATTGTATCAAATGCTAGCTACTTGTGTTCACTTTCAAAGCCCTTCATGACCTATCTCCACCCTACCTATCATCTTTTATTCACTATCAAAAGATTGACTTCTGCCTCCAGTTGGCTCATAAGGCCCGCCTCTATTGACCACTTGTTAAATTTTCAAACAAGCATCTTTGTGCTTTCTCCTATGCTTCCCCTCAGCCTTGGAAAAAATTCCCTGTAAACATCTGCAAAACAAACTCATTATCCTCATTCAAAACCCTCCTTAAAAGCTCTTGCCGTGAGGCCTACAAAAACTTGACAATGGTTAGGCTGGTGGGGTGCTGAAACTACTGCTTCTCATGCTGATCAATATTATCTCATTGTTTCCCTGAACTCCCCATTTGTCTGTACCCAGCTGCTGTCTATTGTCTTGTACGACTGTAAGATCCTTGGGTCAGGGTCTGTCATTTCTAGCACACTGGAGTCCTGTTCCAGGCCTAAGGTTCCTGGAAACTATGATAATACAAAGAATGAATAATAAAATAATAAAAAGAGGTACCAGATATACTAGCTGTTCTTTTTCATAAATCCAGAGCAGCTATAGAGTTTGTTATTGGTGAAGATAGTCCATAGTCCCAATGGATCATTTAGCAGATAATCCTAGCTTTCCTTATTTAAACCCATGTTTTAGAGATGAAAGACAAGTGCTAAAACCATTACATGATCTATCTGTAATTCTATGTCTATATAAAAGGCCAAGTCTGGTTTTGTATATTTAATATACAAGTTATACAAGTTAAGTTATTAGACAAAAAATAAACTTGTATTTTTCCATTGGGACAAAATATTCCCAAAGAATGTCAATGAATGTGTCATTTAGTTGACAGAGGAAGTTCACAAGGAGCGCTAACTACAAATCTTTAAACACTTAATTTACAACCACTTTATTCACAATTAGCAGTATCATCATTTTTGATTCCCTGCTGCGATCTACAATCCCTAGGAATTACTCAAGTTCTTTGCCTATACAATAGTAATAATAATGACAACTAAAATAAACATTGAGAATTGTATCTGAAGGTGAACTGAATGACGAGGGTCAGTACTTAGTGACCTGGATTCCTGTAAGAAGAGACAATGTACTGCAGAAACTCCATGAGGTTTATCACATGAAGCTGGATTTGCACATCCCAGGGATGGCAAGGATCCACATGGAAGGCATGTCATGTTATCTAGAGCCTGGGTTATCTTTGAAGGTGTCTTTCCACCTCTTTGTGCTCTAAAGTGTCCTCCTTAACATTCTCCAGGAGCTGTACTGTCAGTAACCATTCCATTGCAGCTCTGCAGTATCCCATCTTCCAGTGAGAAGAGAAACTGTGGAGGGAGCTAATACTGCTTGTAACGTTTTTTAAACACTTGAGTATTTTCTATCAAAAAGATACCACATCACATAGAGAACATGCCCTCCAAGAGCAACTGCTTGCCTTCCTGCTATGGCACATCCAACACCACAGAACCATGCTTATATAGAGGGCTCTCAGAGAAGAAGTGGCATGGCAAGGAACCACTGTTCCCCATCCATATGTACTTGGTGTTTCCTACCCTGGTTCACTCCCTCCATTCCTGTAAGGGAGACCAGCAAGTCCCAACTCTCATTAGCTATTCCAGGTGAATCCTAGGGTCCTAGTAGTTAAAGAAAAGGTCTTTTAGTTAGCATAAGTTAAAATCTTTAACAATCACTATATGAAGTCAGAGAGCAAGTGTAAGACTTCAGTCAGTACAAATGTGTCCACCTTTGACAAGGAAAGCCAAGAATCCATTAGAGGGTGTTCCTGTGACTTTTCAGAGGCTCCTACTTCATTCACTAAATGTATCCCCTAAATATCTAGTACTGTACTGCCATCCAAATCTGATCATATATATTATTTAATCAAGATCTAACAGTCTGCTCATACACAAGCTGCCAGATAATGCACCAAAAATGCTACAGACTAACTTGTAAACAAGTCTTTTTATTGACTTCAGTGGGCTTTGGATCAGGCCCATACTGCCTAGGTTTGCACCTATGCCCACTCTTACTTTACCAGGTGTATCTAACTCAGCTGAATAGAAAAAAAATGTTTTTTCAGAGATGAAACTTGGTAAAAATAAACTTTCAGCCTAAGTATATGTTTATATTTTAATATATTTTTCCAAAAACCCATTGGTCACATTTTAATTATAGAAGATGCAAATAATTTATTGATTTCAAATAAACTTTTTTCACTTGGCCATTTAAAAGCATCTCTTTAAACAAATAAATCAAGTGGTCATTGCAGGTGGAAAGAACACCATGCATATGAAGAACCTTTTTAAAAACAGAAATTATTACACAGATGCCATTGTACTGATTAGTAAATACATACACACATTTTAAATTGCTGGTCCCAAGTGATCATTTGATCCATCTCATGAATTTGCATGTACTTTCATGAGTGAGTGTTTTAGTCCCTTTATTTAAGAAGTCTACTGCTGATAAAGTAAAGAACAAAATGCAATAAAGTAAGAAATTTAATTCACAAAATTTTTAAAATTCAGAATTAAAACTGATACTGCTCCTAACCCATTGGATTATATGTAGGTGAAACAATGCACGTCTCTGAAGGTGCATCAGAGAAGATAGACACTGAACTGTTCTCTGTCTCTCCTAGAGGTGTTCTCTCCAGGTCAGGGTTGAGTCATATTGGGAGTCAGTTCTGTACCTCTTCGATAGCAGGAGGACTCCAGTCTTTACTGTTGTCAAATAAGCCAGCACCTAAACATTTACTAGTAAATATATAAATTAAAATATAATGTAAGCAAGAAAACATGTCCTTAATTCTAGAAGGCTTTTTCATTTTCCTCTTGCTTGAAGAAAGCCACTGCAATGTGTCTTGTGGCAACATCCAGTTTACATGGGGAAGGCTGATCTCCATTTGGTCAATAGTACTGACTGAAGAAGGAAAAAGCATCCATGATTTTTGCTTTAATATTGAATAAGGACAGCCATGATCGTTTTTCCTCAAACATAGTTAGGAAGCCATTTTCCTATGGAGAAGAATATATACAGTCTGGTTATAGTTTTAAAATAATGAGCTTGTGAGAAATGCACCATTGTTTCATGATCGCAGGAGGCTTTCAGTTCAATAGAGCTGTTGAGCCTTTATTCCCATAGAGGCAGGTTTACAGACAACTACCTCAGAAAAAGATGAACTGGGCTTTAAAAACAACAGCTGAAACTATTTGCAAATCATGCAAATGCCTGTCTCATCTCCAGGTCATAACATGGCCAAATTTGCTCCCTCCCTGCCTACTCCCTTCTGGGGAAGGTTCGTTATTTAGGTTGGATTTAAACTTTGTGGTTCGGGCTCATTTCTGCAAGTAACATAACTGTCTATGTTTCAGTTTTAATATGCTTATAAATATTCCCCCTTTAAACTTTCTCTTTCTGGTGTTATGAGGTACTTCTTGAAAATTCCAGATCCTGTGAGATAAAAATGTCAGGAATAGATGGTGACCTTAAACAGGTTTGACTGAAAGAGGCAGGCAAAGAAGCTTGTATAAACATGATGTATGAAGCACCACTAACTCACTACAACTGTTACCCAACAGAAATAGAGCAAGAGCAAGCTAGAGAAAAGTGTGGGAAAGGATAAAGACAGTAGTAAATGGGGACAGCTGAGAAAAGAGAAAATAAGCCTAATTCTGAGCTCATCTACAATGGTATAAATCAAGAGTAATTGCACTGGGAGAAGAATTGGGCCCAAAGAGGCGATATGAAGAGAAAGTGACATTTGCATATAGATACACACATAAAATACCAGGGGATCTCAGGCTCTGATGGCATTTACCATCAACTTCCCCAAAACGCCTACAGAAAATCAAGTTTGCGTGATGAAACCTTGCAAAGCAGAAGAGCGGAGTTTCCTACAACTTTCCTCTGCATCAGCACAGGAACTTTCATTAAATGGTCATATATATGAAGCTGGAAAAAGAGACCTATTGTTTGTCAAATACTTTACTTGTATTTGTAAAATAACCACGGGGAAGTCCTAGGAATATCTCAGCCAATTTCTACTCACACAAGTAGTCTCAGTGCATGAATAAGGCAAGAAGGATTTAACTCCAACTATATTTAATTATCAGACTGTACAACTAGATCGACAGAGGATGAAAACCTGGCTGTATGGGGCTCAGTGGCAGAACTCCCATTGACTTCAATGTGAACAGGATTTCACCTGTAAAGATTTGCCTTTCCATTGACTTCAAAAGGCTTTGGATCAGGTTGGTCATAGCATTATTGCTGTGTCCTTTCACTTTAATTTCAGTTTGGAAAGTGTACTATAAAAATGATTCAGGGCTTACTTTAGTGGTTTATATTGTCACAAGCACCTTAAAAAGGTCTTGTCTTTTCCTCTAATTTAGGTCTGAAGCAAGATATTTGCTTTAAGTCTTAAGGAAGAATTCAAGATATAAAAGTTTTAAATAAAGCAAATGATAAAGCCCTGGCTAAGTTGTCAATTCTTTTTGACAGTATTTAAAAGAACATTTTTTAAAAATATATTAATGAAAATTCTTCTGATCTAGATAGCAGTGAAAAATGGTTATAAAATACAGCACTGAAACTTACCCAACCTCCATTTGCCTCTATCCACTCAGCCTTGGTGTTTATAATGTACTCCGTGATGAAATAAGAAATCTGCTTTTTATTTTCTCCTGTAAGCTGAACTCTGTGTTCTTGAAGCTTCTTAGAAATAATTCCTCCAAACATAAATATTGTCAAAATCCGTCCCCAGTTAGTGTTTCCATCAGCAAATTCTTTATCCATGACTTGAGTGAAAATTCTTCTGGCAGCATCTACAGAGGTAATATCAAGTGTGTCCAAACATGGTTTCAGACTTTCTTCATTTTCCTTTTGCAGAAAGGATGCAGCGTGTCTTAAGACATGAGCAACTCTGCTTGGAGCTGGTCCAAGCTGTGGTTCCTGAAGAATGTATTTCAGATAATCTTGGACTAAATAGTAAACATAGCAGTACTCAGAGCTTTCCATTTAGAAGCAGGCTCAGAGCAAAGCACAGCCTTTGACCAGTGTGAAAGTAAGAGCATGAAAGTAAGAGCTGAACTAAATAACTACAAGCTAAGCACTTGCATCACAGAAGTTCCTGTAAATCTTCCTTAAATGAATGTGTGGGTTGTGGCTATGAGTTCAGAAATGAAAGAAAAATTCTGACTGAGGTCAAAGAGTAGAAAAAAAAAACCCTTTATTCTAAATGATGTATCATGCAGGAAGTGAGGCCTTACAACAATACATTAGTAGGGGCCACATCCTCACCTGGTGTAAATTGGTGTAGCTTCAACAGGCCTGTGCTGATTTACACCCATTGAGGATCTGCCTCATTTTGCTTTTAAAAGAAAAGTGCACACTATTGGAACATGCAACTCTTGAGAAATACTCTGCCTCTGGCAGTGGCCAATGCTTCACTCTGGACTGCTTGGAGATGGTGACTAAATCTTCCCTGTTAGTGAAAGAGGGAACCCCAATCTGGTATATCTTTCCTCTTTCCTATGGAAGAAGGGGGTGTCAGTTCTATAAGATTATACCTCTGCCCTTATTCTCACAAAAGCCTTCATGTGAGTGAAGATCAGGCTCTGACAATTGGAATGAAGTGACTGTGACAAAGTTCTTCCCCTACACAACTCCTCCATCTCTCAGAGAATCCAGGTATAAGAGAATATTGATCCAGTCAGCATTAAGTGATATGGCCTACTGTACTGTGAACACACACACACACACAAATTACAGGGGGGTTTACTGGGCAGCAGCTGAGAACGAGATATCGGTGCTTCCAGTGTCAACAGGGTGCTTGGGAGGCAGGAGAGAAGAGCAGGGTCTCTGAATGGTAGGGGTCAACAACCATGCCTTCCTCTACCTCTGACTTATCCAAAAAGACATCCTTCAAAACTTAGAAGCCAAATCGTAATGAGGAAAATAGAAAGAAACGTAAACTCTGGCAAATCCAATATAAAATCCTGTATAAGGCAGGCCAAGAAAGAATCTGAAGAGCAACTAGCTAAGGACACAAAAACTAACAGCAACAAAATGTAAGTATATCAGAAGTAGAAAGCCTGCCAAATAGTCGAGGGGACCACTGAACAATCAAGCTGCCAAAGGAGCACTCAAGCAAGAGAAGGCCATTATGGGGAAGCTAAATGAATTCTTTGAATCAGTCTTCACTGCAGAGGATGTGGGGTGGATCCTCACACCTGAGCGATTCATTTTAGATGACAAATCTGAGGAACTCTCCCAGATTGAGATGTGAGTAGAGGAGGTTGTGAAACGACTGATAAATTAGTTCCAAAGGAACTCATGAAATTGCAGAACTATTAACTGTAGTATGTATTCTGTCATTTAAATCAGCTTCTGTACCAAATGACTGTAGGGTAGCTAATGTAACGTCTATTTTTAAAATGGCTCCAGAGGAGTTCCTGGCAATTACAGCAGGCCAGTAACCATGTGGCCAGGGTGATTCAGTTCATATAGTGAACCTGAACTTTCAGACAGCCTTTGACAAGGTCCCTCCCCAAAGGCTCTTAAGCAGAGTAAGCTGTCATGGGGTAAAAGGAAGGGCCTCTAATGGCTCAGTAACTGGTTAAAAGTTAGGAAACAAAGGGTAGGAATAAATGGTCAGTTTTCACAATTGAGAGAGGTAAATATCAGGGTCCCTCAAGGGTCTGTAGAGGGACCTGTGCAGTTCAGTATATTCATAAGTGGTCTGGAAAAGAGGGTGGCAAAATTTGCAGACAATAAAAAATTACTCAAAATAGTTAAGTCCAAAGCTGACTGCAAAGAGTCACAAAGGGATCTCACTAAACAGGGTGACTGGCAACAAACTGGCAGATGAAATTCAATGTTGATAAATGCAAAGTAATGCATTTGGAAAACATAATCCCAACTATACATACAAAATGATGAGGTCTAAATTAGTTGTTACCACTCAAGAAAGAGATCTTGGAGCAGAGGTGACCCATGGACTTTTGAGGGGCCTAAGTGATTTCCCCTTCTAAATTAATGAAAATTATTAATACTTCAGAACCAATCTGTCTGAGAGTATAAATGATTAATTTATGTTATTGTCAAGCAAAAGACGGTTTGGTTTGCTCAGTGGTGTGCTGCCACCTGCCCGCAGCAAGCATTTCTGCATGCACAGAAATGTTCCAGCAGTATAGGAAATAATGTCACAGCAGTTATCTGTTCAGGGTTTCTGTGTCTTGCGTCTGTTTGTATGCACAGTAAGGAACAGCAACACAATGGTATTTGTGCTCAGCCACTGCCTCTCAGTATAAATGATTAGGTGATTTTTTTATTCTTATTTTATTTTCATTTTTTGCATCTCTCAGCGTAGTCAGTCAGTCTAGAAACCTTAAACACTTCAGTTCCAAAGTTTTGGAATGCTCATCTCCTTAAATTTCCCTTCTCCTAATCTTTATGTGACAGAGAAATAGAAGAGGAAATAGCTGCAGTAGGGCAGCAGTTCTTAAGACAATTGAACCAGTTCACCAGACTGTGGGCAGGGGCCAGAATCTGTGCTGCACCTCTCAGGAGATGGAGCACAGATAGCACAGCCCGAGGGTGGGGCTAGGGTGAGACCAAGCTACTCTTGCCCCTCACATATTCTGGGATAATGTGCAGACCAATGTGGATCCCAGCATAGAGGGGCTCCTCGAACTTGTAACAGCTTCTGCACAGCTGCCATTGGGCTTCAGTGGAGCCCACCATTGCCAGGAGCTGAGCATTCTAGCCATTCCCCCTCCTGTCCCTGAAACAATCCATCTGCTCTCAGCACGCCCATACACCAGAGACTACGGATGGGCAGTATAAGGCTACATATGCTGCTCCTGTTCAGCCCCCGCCCAGAAAGAATTCTCGTGCGGGTCCCCTTTGCACTCTGTCCCCTTTGCAACCTCTTTCCACCACTAGAATGGCATAAAGAGGCCAGGGCACAGGGGTGGTGCTGGCTGTACTGCTCATTGCCTGCCACCTCCCACTAACCAGTATGTAGCCTAATCCACAATGCAACTCTTCTTTTTCCAAACCCAGCCTCATAATCATGAGGCGAGGCAAGGCAACATACTGGGTCCCAGAACCAACATTCATCATTAAGATGGGGAGATGGAGCTTGGCGTGGTTGGTAACCAGGGGACACTGTTCAGGAGTGTTCCTCTATGTATGGCTTTGTCCTGAGCCATCTCTCACCTCCTTTCCAGATTTTTACTCAGCACTGAGCCAGTTTGAATGATCCCTATATCTTACCAATGGTGAAACAAGCAATATATACATCTCTTCAAGCTCCCCTTGCAGTGGAGCATGACTGAAGCCCTGTTAGAGCCCTACAAATCCTCCACAAAGACTTCATGCGTCACTGGTAAAACCCTCAGGCTCCAGCCAAATTCATTTTGGTATTCTAAATACCCATCTCACCATGGTACTATGTGGCAAAGGAAAAGGCTTGCAGGAATCAATGTCACTGTAAGACATGTCTCATGTTGCAGCAAAGAGCAAAAGCAAATTTTTCAAACATCCTAAAGTTTTAAGATTCTTAAATCTTTAGTTTGGGTTTGGCCTATTATAAAAACAAGGGAAATTTGGACCCCTGCAAAGTTCACTTGCAAATGGATCAGTAGCATTGGTTCAGGTCTACATCTAACAATATTGCCAGCAGGGGAGATGGAGAGTGTTATTGCAGTCTGAAATGTATTAGAGCCAGGCTGCGTGCATGAGCATGAAGGTACTTTACACGGTGACTTGTCAATAGATAACTCCTGCCGCATATAAGCCCCATTTCAGCAAACTACTTAAGCACATGCTTACCTTTAAGCATTGGGTGAGATTTTTCAAAGTCACAAATGGGAAGTAGATGCACAATTCCCAAGAATTTTAAATGGGATTGGAGTGCCTAACTTCCTTAAGTTTCTTTAAGAGTCCCAGCCACTGACCTCAGTGGGACTATTCACATATTTAAAGTAAGGCATATGCTTGAGTATCTTACTGAACTGGGTGTAAGATACATTTCTATTTTTATAAAACGGGTTTAAATAGCCAATGCTAAAAACATAACTGAGTTTGAAATTTAATTTTACTTAATACTAAAAGTTTGTATATAAGTTGTAACAGTTTGTGATGGGGGATCAGCTCACCAGACCACATCCCATAGTGGTCCAAGTCCAGGGTTGGCAGTAGGGGAACCAAGGCCCTCATGCTCCACTGGGTTCCAACCCAGGGTCCTGGGGCAGGCAGTTCATATGTGCAACCTATATAAGGGTACCACCCAGCCTACTCCCCCAGTCACTTCCTACTGCATCCCTGCCTCTCCAGAGTCA
Organism: Chelonoidis abingdonii; assembly: GCF_003597395.2. NCBI lineage: Eukaryota > Metazoa > Chordata > Testudines > Testudinidae > Chelonoidis > Chelonoidis abingdonii. Next base: position 70,308,175 of record NC_133777.1, on the reverse strand, counting down.
TGGTGAAGGCCTGGCTATTGGCCCACAACATATTCCACCAGAAAGAGGGTCAGGAGGTTCCTTCCCAACTCACAAGCAGATGTTCAACTCTCTTCTGCAATGGGCTGCAGTTCTGAGTTGAGGAAGTCTTCTCCTTTCTACTGACCATCCAGACTGAGCTGTGCTGAACCCTTTTAAGCCCCAGCATGGCTGGACAGAGCCTCTTATGATCAGAGTTGCTCCTTGTTCCCCAGAGTGGGGTTTGTACACACCATCACACAGCTAGTGATTCAGAAATCAAATATCTTCCTTTAGAAGATAGAAAATATATTCTTTTAACAAATTCAGTCCTTCATCACTCTTCTATAATATTGATAGAGGTGCATAGCTCATCCTTCAAGTGTGCTTGTTGGAAAAACTTTATGATCAGGGTTTCGGTCCAAGAGCACATTTGTTTTAAATTGTCTTGAACTATTCTGAGTTATTGAAGAGCAGAAACATTCAAATGTACTATTTAGAGACACTTCTTACTCTTTAAACCATCCAAATCTGTTTTAAATTTAAATTATGTTTAAAGAGATAAATCTAGAATGTGGTTTTACTAATTTTGATATGTTGAAAATAAAGCATGTAGCATATTAAACTACAGTCATGAACCTTAACTCAGAAAGTTTTCAAGAATTTTATTGCCTTCCTATATGTGTCTTTGCATGAAAATATCAAGATGCTAATCTCTAATGTTTACATGCTCTTTTCAAAAACCTGTAATCTACTCAATAGATCAGAAACAGGTGAAACTACTTTGCACTATCAATTTCTGTAACCCCTTTCTTCCTAGAGTCTCAAAGCATTTGAGGTGAAATTCATTCCACCCATATATAGTCTGAGAATTGAGGCTCTATATAAGCAGGATGAAATCCACAGAATAACTCGTGATGTGGTTTGGGTGTTGCACAGAAAAAACACATACGGGGTAGTCTGCCCCCTGAGCAGCAACATCAGTTTGCCTCTGTGCTCCTTGTATGTTGCAGAAATGATCTCTGCATGAGCCTCACATAAACTACTTCAGAAGGATGCTTTGGGGATGGGTCAGTGAACCCAATAGCTTATGCAACCATTATGGATATATTATTTTCAACATATAGAGATTATGCGTAAATTGCTGCAAATAATAGCAAGAAATTGGCTATATATATTTGTATCCTTGTGTATATTGTGATTTTCTGCTCTTCCAAAGAGCATGCTGTGATGGCACTCCTCTTTACCCAGGAGACGGTGAATACAAATAGCTAACTAATCTATCTGTCTAGGTATTTATACTACACTCATCACTGTGTAATTGAGCACATAGAAATACTCTCGACTTCATAAAAGTACAAGATATCCTATAAAACAAGAGTGAAGCAAAACTGGTGCTTGATGCTTCGCTTACCAGTTACACAAACTAAAGGGCATTCTTTAACTATAGCAAATGGAAATTTGCTTCAGAGCAAAAATCAAATGTCCTAACAGACTCTCTTTTTGTATCACTTAGCTTCAATATGCATTATGTTTTTATCTATATTTGCCCATCACTTCATTTTCATATTTAGGACCTTATTCAGTTAGAAACTTAAGCACAAACCTAACTTTAAGCATTACAATAATGAGACTTAAGCATATGTTTGCATTTAAGCTGAATTTGGGCCCCAGGGAGCTTTTGTCCTTTAGAAAGGCTAGTTCTTTAGGAGTTTTCTAGTCTTTTCAACATAACCCCATTGCTGCCTGTTGTTGACTCCTACTATTACATATTATTGTACAATGGCAGCAACTAGAGGCCTCAATCAGGGCCCCATTGTACTTGGCAATGGACTCTTCACAAATTTATATCTAAAAGGTGGTGCCTGTCCTGAACCATTTACAAGCCAAGGACATGAGCCTATAATTCATTGCATGTGGACAGGCTGCTAAGCCCACAAAGAGCCCCATTGCCTTCAATGAATTGCAGGAGCAGGACCTTAGTGTTCACTCATCATGCAGCAATTGCGATTCACATTTAATTATGTCAGTTTTTAAATTGTTTTGATAAAATATCAGCACCAAGTAAATTCAATAGCAACAAAGGAATGGGTGATAATTTTGTAGTCCCACGTTAATCCACACAATACCTATAAATCTTTTGCAAACCTGCTTTGCACTAATTTGGGGCTGGAATCTTTGCAGATAATGGAGGGGTAACACCAGATATTTTCAACAGGTGGAGATTATACATAAATTGCTGCAAATTATAGCAAGAAATTAGCTGTTTTTCCCATGGTTCCCCAGACTGTGCCTTTTATTGATTTCATTAGGAGTTTTACAGTAGATTTAGAGCCATGCAAGCTTCACAAACTCAAATCCAGATTAAGGCTGGAGTGGACTTTTGCACCTGTGCAGAATCCTTGACATCAAAGAAGCTCTGCACTGACTGACCCTGTGTGCCTGAGTGGTGCCACATTGACTTTAGTAGCTCCAGCTGCCTGGGGACATGAGTCCACTTGCATGGAGCTAAATGGAGCCTAAAGGGGTAGATATGTTAGAGAAAGGGACCTTAATTCAAGCTCTTTTGTGTTTTCCCATGTACTCCTGATTTTGCACTAAGACATCACATCATGGCACAATATTATACTCAGCAGTCATGAAGAATAACATGTTCAGTGTTATCTGGTTTATTACACCACAATCTGAAAGAACATGAATTATTGAACCAAACAGGCTTTTTTGTTATCTGTGTTGGACAGCTATTAATCATCCAGTGAGAAAATACGGGTCTGATGTGCAACTACTCAAATAACTTACATAACAGCATCATCCTTGTTTCTTCTTTAGATTTAATTTTCCTTTGGAGATTTTACAATAAATGATAAATCTGCTTTGAAATGGAGATCTCTGATCCAAAAAAAACCCTTTATTAGTTGGCTTTACATTTATCCTGTACATATTCTTGAGCAAATAAATAAGCAGTGAAGTTTGGAGGGAAGTTCCTTTCTCTAGTTGTCTAAAGAGGATGGAAAATCTGGTCTCAATTCTATACAATTGAGTGAGTAGACTGAAGGTACTGGAAGAGGTTTGTGGTCTGAACAAAAGCTGGGCAGCCAGGAAACCTTGAGTTCTCGTATCACACAATTGACTCAGAACATCGGGATTCATTCAACTGTCAGATTTACTGCATGACTTTGAGCAAATCCTTTGATCTCTCTCTGCCTCAGTTTCCCATCTGCAAAACGAGAATACTAATATTTCTTTTCTTCCACCTTTGGCTGAAGTCAGTGAGGCTCCATGCGAAGCTGGGGTGTGCCCACATGCCATCAGTTACAGAGTTGGGGCCTTTAAACTTCAGATCTTCCAGGCAGAGACTGTTCCTTACTATGTTTGTCAATCCAGAACCTGACACTATGGGGCCCCAACCTCACTGGGGCCTCTAGGTGCTGCTACAAATATATAGAATAGACATTTCGCTGAAGATGAAAGTGATATTCTTGGCATTTTTTCATATATATACATTAAATCTTAATTTTCACCTCTGACACTGCATAGATTGCAGGTTGCTTTGCCACAGTGATGATGCAGAATTCCTCAAGGTTTCTTAGAGCAGTGGTTTTCAACCAGGGGTATGCATACTCCCAGGGGTATGCGTACTCCCAGGGGTATGCAGAGGTCTTCCAGGGTACCTCAACTCATCTAGATATTTGCCTAGCTTTACAACAGGCTACATAAATAGCATTATCAAAGTCAGTACAAACTTAAATTTCATACAGTGACTTGTTTATACTGTTTTATATACTATACACTGAATTATAAGTACAATATTTATATTCCAATTGATTTATTTTATAATTATATGGTAAAAATGAGAAAAAGCCATTTTTCAGTAATAGTGTACTGTGATACTTTTATATTTTTATGTCTGATTTTGTAAGCAACTAGCTTTTAAGTTAAGTGAAACTTGGTTTATGCAAGACAAATCAAACTCCTGAAAGGGGTACAGAAGTCTGGAAAGGTTGAGAGCCACCGTCTTAGAACTTATGTTTCGGTTAAGACACCAAAGAAGACTGAACATTTAGGGGCACTCTGTAAGACAACCTTAACAAGCCCATCTTTTAAAATCACACTTCTTCCGTACTACGGTTTACCAGCTGTAAAATTATTCTGTTAAACTGTGTTACAGCACCTTGAGGTGATTCATTCTCTTACATATTGACTTTGCTCCAAGATGCTTGTTCCTATATAACAGCTACAAATATTCTTCTTCTGTTTAACCACTTATGGTTAAGACAGTTTTGTACAATCTGGAAATCTTTGTGGACCAATTTGTCCAGTGTAGCAACATCTGTTTTTGGTGCTACTTGGTAATCATGCACAATAATGGTTCATATTCATTCAAGGTCACTTTATTTACTGGACAACTCAATTGCTGTTGTTACCAAATTAATTTTTTGGATAGCCTCCCAAGTTCAGTGAGAAAGTGAGATTTAATAAATGACAGAAATCTTGACCAAAAAAGTGCACTGAACTACGTACAAAGAGGACAGGTGACTAGATGATCATAATGGTCCCTTCTGACCTTAAAGTCTATGAAAGCCCAAAGTTCAGTATCCTGAACTTTAAAAAAAAAGGTGACTTTGACAGAGGACTGGATGTTTGAGGGAGGAGAAGAGGAGGAATGGAAAATTACAATAGAGACATAGGAGTAACAAGAGGGAAAACAGTGGCAGAATCTGCTCCATATCTTAGATGTCTATGCACAAATGCACCAAAATATCTGTTGGGAAAATAACACAAAACACAGTATGCCCAATAAGTTCTTGGAATGTGATGGGGACAACTTGTTTCAGATAGTGGAGAAAGTAACCAGGGAAGGGTGCAGCCATTTTAGACTGGATTTTGACTAACAGGGAAGTGATTAGTTGTGAAACTCAAAGTGGAAGGAAACTTGGGTGAAAGTGATCATGAAAAAATAGGCTTCATGATTATCTAAGGCAAGGAAGGAGTGAAAGCAGAAGAGTAAGGACAAGAGAATTCAAAAAAGGCTACTTTAACAAACTTGGAGTAGTTTGGGTAGGTAAAGCCCATGGGAAGAAAATCTAAGGGAAACAGGAGTTCAGGAGAACTGGCAGTTTCTCAAAGAGACAATATTAGAGGCATAACAGCAAACTAACTGGTTGCAAAGGAAAGATGGGAAGAATAGCAAGAAACCGATATGACTACATCAGGAGCTCTTGAATGCCCTGAAAATCAAAAGGGAATGTTTTTAAAAGTGGAAAGATGGACAAATTGCTAAGGATGAGTATAAAAAAAATAGCACAAGCATGTAGGGACAAAATCAGAAAGGTTAAAGCACAACATGAATTGTGCCTAGCTAGGGACATAAAAGGCAATAAGAATAAATACATTAGGAACAAGAGAAAGATGAATGAAAGTGCAGGTCCACTACTTAGCAGGGAAGGAGAGCTAATAAAAGATGACACCAAGAAGGCTGAGGCGTTTAATGACGATTTTGCTTCAGTCTTCTCTTAAAATGTTAATTGTAAATGGATGCTTAAAACAATTAATATTAACAAGAAGCAGAAAGGAACACAGGTCAGAATAGGGTAAGAAAAGGTTAAAGAATAAATATTTAGGTAACTTAGATGTATTCAAGGTGGCATGGCCTGATGAAATTCATCCTAAGGTTTTTAGGGAACTAGCTGAAGCAATCTCAAAAAGATTAGTGATTATCTTCGAGAACTCACGGAGGATGGGTGAGGTCCTAGAGGAGTGGAGAAGGGAAAGCATGGAACATATATTTCAAAAGGGGAACAAAGATAATCCAGGGCATTGTAGACCAGTCAGCCTAACTTTGAAATCTGGAAAGATAACGGAGCAAATTATTAAACAACCAATTTGTAAGCACCTGGTAATACAGTGATAAATAATAGCCAATATGGATATGTCAAGAACAAAGCATGCCAAACCTACCTAAGACAAGGAGACTGGCCTAGCAGATGTGGTATGCATGAGGTATACAAGGTGGCTATTACTAATATGCAACTGGTTACTCTGCAAAGGAAATCTTGCTCTTTTGATTGTGATGCATTCATTCTCTGCAGATACAGAGCTGTACATCAACAATCTGTCTGATCATCGGACCCAGCTCAGCCTTCATCTGAGTCCAAAGAAATATCTCTAAGCGTTCCCTCTTCCTTACTCCCTGCAAATTTAAGACCTAGTCCTGCAATCCCATACATACCCAACTAGACCTGACTCATGTGACAATTCCACCGACCTGAAAGGGTTCTTATACACTACGGTAAAGGACCCGTGGCTGGACCAGTTCAAGTGACTCACGCTCATGGGGATTGGGCTACAGGGCTAACAATTGCCCATAGACATTTGGGCTCAGGCCCAGGCTCTAAAACCCCATTGGAGGGGAAGGTCTCAACCTGAGCCCCAGTCTGTTGATCCAGGCTCTGAGACTTGGTCTTGTGGGTTTTTTACTGCAGTATAGACATAGACAAGGAGTCTTCTCCTTGCAGGGTGAGTAAGGGATTGCAGCAGCAGGTCCTTACGTCATCCTCTGCATTTAAAACAAATATATAAGTATCGCTACCATATTCTAAGAAAAATCGATCTGATTAAGAATCCAGAGGTCCACACTGGAGAAGTTTTTTAGCTGTGACAAAGATCTTCCATCATTTTAACAGGGTAGGCTTGTGGTCTGGGTGGACAAACATTTTACAATCCAGTAACACTTAGTGTGGCGCTGCCATGAAGAGTTTCTCTGTAAAACTGTCATTGTCTGGCTGTAGGTTTATTATCAGATAAAATGTGCTCAGTTTACAAGAAGAATTTTTTTTCTAACTGCCAGCCATGCAAATTGGTTGTGCTCTCAGTGCCCAATTTCCATTGACTTACACCTTGTGCAAAGTAGGTGTAAAATGTTATTTTTGTAGTGTTTTACATCCACTTTGCACTCACATTGCCCAGGTGTAAATGTCTACACATTAGACACTTGCAAGGCAGGAATCAGGCTCTGAGAGTCAAGCTGGGTTCTTTACTTTTCATTCATCATTACCAGTAATAGATTTTTAAGGCCAGATCATCTCATCTGATCTCCTGCATAACACAGGCCATAGAATTTCACTCACTAACTCCTGCTTCTGCCCATAATTTCTGGCTGAGTCAGGTTTCACAAGCCAAATGAGGCTTGTTGTATTAATTTAAATGGAATAAATGGGCCAAAGGTGTTAGCATAACCCAGTCACTGTCCAACATTAAACAGTGTTAAACAAGGTTTGTTATACAGAGACCTCAGCCTGCTTAGTACCCTGGCAAACACGCCACTGAAAATCCTTTTAGCCTTGTAGTAAAGATACAGAAAAACTGGAAAAGAATTTGAAATGTAAAGTAGTAAGTAAGGTTTTAATTTTAACAAGATTTCTGGTTTCTATGCCCATTAGCTGGAGAGAATTTAAGAAGGAAAATCTCCCTTGCTTGACAGTCGCTTAGATGGTAATAACTGTCCTTTTGGGGACAAGAAGGAGTTAGTTGAGATGGGCTGGGAGCTGTGGTTGTTGCTGCTCAAGTCTGATCCCCTTTCATCCTGAGTGGTATTTGAGATTCAGCTGGAGCTGGTAGGGGTGGCAGTGTTACCTGGGTCTCTGTCTCATACTAGTGAGGATATTCCTCAGGATTAGGATGAAGAAGGTCATGGACCGTAGGAGATGTGGGTGTGGCAGCCGTGATGGTGTAGCTCACTCCAGTAGCCTCTCTGCTCTTCCATATTCTCCCTCCAAAGTCTTTCTTTAAGGACCCAGGAAGACAGTGATGGGTGGACTAGCCCATTCCTTCATTATTTTGTCCACCAGTTAGGCCTAATATCTAACATACCAGTTTTGATTCATTCATTTCTAGTTGCACATCTTCTGTTTTTATTAACCATGATTTTAACATAGTCCTTCAACCATATCAGTAGGTCTTTTTGTTTAGACTAATTTAGTTTTTCTGTCTCCTTGTCACAGGGTCCACTTGCTCCACCGAGTCCTCCAGCACCTTTACCCCCAGGGTCTGAGTCCCCACTGTTTTGTGGTTCATCTCGATGTTAGTCTCTGCATTAATTACTTTCCTTCCTGGAGTCTCTCTCCTTCTCCCCCCGCCCCAGCCCCCCAGTTTCACCTCACTTCTTACCTGCCTCTTGGGCTTCTCCACCATTCTTTTGGGCTCCTTACAGGCCTCTGGCTCTTCTTTTCTCTCTTGGCTTGGACCCTTGTGCTTTTCCTGGATCTCTCTTTTCCCTGTGGGGATAGTGTCTATTTATATGGCCCTTTTCCCCACATCCAAAGCCGGGCCTCCTCTGACCCAATTGCTTATTGAGTGGGACTCTCTGGGCCCTTGTCTCAGTCCTTGCCTCCTGGGAAGGCTCTTTTCTTCCCTTTTCAGGTGCTCCCTGATCCCACAGCTGTAGCTCCTTTGGGGTTGGCTCTCTGCCCTCCTAGTCCCAGAGCACTTTTCCCATTCCTGGCCCTTATGTCTCCTCTTGCTTCTTTCCTGCAGGATTCTGTACAGCTGCTGCTGTTGACCAGCTACCCACACCATACAGTTTTGCAAATACACATGGGATTCCCACAGTCTCTGCTGGTTCTCTGATATCTGTCCCCACATAGCACAGACCCACCCCTGTTGGTTCTCCACTCCCCTCTGTGGGAGCAACAATTCTGGCATCCACCTTAGTAGGAGGCAACTTCCCTCCCTGTCCTGGAGCCATTTCCATTTTCATCTTCCCTTAGGGGCTCCTTCTTTATTATGGCCCCCTGCATCAGGGTGCAACCTCCCCTTGTATCAGGGGCAACCTTGTCTGTTTCTTTACCACTTGTGACAGGCTGCTCCAATCACCTTCGGGATGGCCCCTCCTCCTGTTCACTCTGAGGATGAGCTCTTGAGGTGGACACCCCCTTCCATGGTTTGCATGCCATCTCTCTGACTCTGGTCTGCAGCTTCTCTCACTCCAGGACCTTCAGCATCTCCTTTGCCTTCCAGCTAAGTCACTCAGCATTCCCTCTTCATGGGTACAGTCCATCAGCAGTACTAGGCAGTCTTCCCATTCATTATCTCATTTCTATGCCACACCTTCAGTGGCTGGTAGGGGAACCCAGGCCCACCTTCTTCTCCAGGGTCCAGTCCAGGGACCCTCAGCTTAGCAGTTCTGGGCTTCCTTGCTCTAACTTCACTGCTCCATCCCTGTCTCTCTCTGGATGTACCAGCTCCAAACCTTCCTCTCACTTCTCAGGGAGTAATTATTGTTTGCCTTCCTGCAGCCTTTCCCAGCAGCTCCCTTCTGCTCTCAGCTTCTGGGCTTTATAGGCCCCACCTATTCCTGTCCCACTGAGCCTCATTTAATCAACTTCCTGCTCCCTGGCTTATCCTCCAAGTGCAACCTGGGCAGTTAATTGGCCAACCTGGCTACCTCAACCCCTTCTAATCCTGTGTAGGGTGGACACGGCATCACATTCCTTTTCCCCAACAACATATGTTATTATACATCATTGCGACATCTTATGAATTTACACATCGTTTTTACTTTGACGCTTACAACTGGGGTAAATTTTTAGGCCAAATTATTACAACCGACCCTCACTGACAACTGTGCAATCTCATTCTTCTTTGGCAAGTGTCACAAATTAGAATTCAGTAATCATATCTTTGGATCTGGCTGACCTGTGCTGGACACAAGTCTCAAGGCAGAGAAGAGGATGATTGTACGCTACCTTTGCATTCTCCCTCCTGATCCAATGTGAATAAGGGCAGCAGCATCTGTCCCTAAGTATCTGAGACTCGTTAAGGGTTTGGTCTGCATCACTGAAGCCAATGAACATTTTGTGCTTGGCTGACTTCAGTAGTGTCAGAACAAGGGTTATAGCAAGGAAATTCACTGTGAAAGCTAAAACCCCTGTCCTTTACTCCAGCCCTTCAGCATTTGCATGCTTATTTGACTTGCAATGTGATATTAAGATATTCTGTAACCTCTCACTCTGCATAACAGCTTTGGGGCATTTAGTCAGACTCATAAACTACTTTTAATATAGTTTTATGGTTTTGATTACTTCTAGGATATATATACATGATAGTTAGAGGAAAAAGGAAGAATGCTGACTCTGCGTAGGCCACAGCTCTTGGTCATGGATGATCTGATGGTATCAGGAAGCATTTCCTAAGGAATTTGTTCAGACTTATCTTGAAACAAACAGCTGAGTTATCAACCTAGGAAGTGTTGATCAATAACAATCAATTCTGGCTATTATTATGCTGGTAATTTGGTTCCATTATCCCTTTGACATGAAGTCATGATTTTTTTCTAACTTAATGAACTAGCACATTTTTCTTTAGTGCCAACAATGGGAGATCAGGACCACTAGCTCCCAGGTGATAAAAAGACCAAGTAGCTTTACAGTCTGTTTATCCCTGGAAGAGGGAAAATCTATTAAGGATAAAATTTCAGTGCAGAGGTTAGCTACACATCTCTTGGCGATGTTAATGGGGCTCTCACTACAAAAGTCATGTGCACCACACTAAACACTTTTGCCTGATGATCTTTGTTAAACACAGAAAAACAAACACAATTTAAACTTGAGTCCATGCTTGACATTCCCTGATTCAATTATAAAACAAATCTGGGTTAATCATCTGGTGCCAGCTCCTTGGTACAGCTGAAGGTCGCACTGCTCAAGTCTAGGTGAGTGAGTTGCACAGGTAGTATAAAACTCACCTTTGCTCTTACCCATTCCTGGATCTGTGCAGGGCTGGTCCCAAGGCAGAACTTAGAGCAGCCTTAAACTACTCAGTAAAACAGTAGCAATAGACTAATGATGTATTTCAGTCATTACAGCATCACATATTCTACTGTATTTAGGAAACATTAGCTCTGTCTTAGATGTACAATATTTTCACTACAACTCGAACATCAGCAAGGTGCCCACATTACACTGATCAAGTCCTGCTCTGTTGCTGCCTGTCACGCTCATTACAGGTGAAGGTACTTTGCTCTGTAAAATTTTCTGCAGCTATATCTGATTAAGCTGTGAACTCTTCAGATCTCGTAAGCTAATTGGACTTCATTGGGGCTTGGATGGGAGACTCCCAAAGGAAAATACAGGAAGTGGTGCATTTTACTCTGTGAGTGGCACTCCCGCCTCTGAGTCAGAATGGTGTGAAATCAATGCCTTGATCACTGTGATGGTGAGGAGAATTAAGCTTGTGGAAGTCCCATCTTTCAAATAAGCTATGGAACTTGGTCCATGAATACTTTGTGACTTTTTTTTTTCAAGAATAAGCCTGATAACACTCATGTCCTGGCCAACTCCTAGTGAGGATAATTATACTATAGTCTGCCAATCTAAAATTCCCTGAAGTTTCAAATAGCTACATTGTTCTTTGCTTCCTTTCCTAACTATATTTTTGTAACACTGGCAGTGCAGAGCAGTCACCAGCTTTCCTAGCCATCATCAGTTACTTTTCAATGTGGGTAGCGTGACCTCATTATCAATCTGCACAGAACCTTGGGATCATTCAGGACAGATGGTACCATATAAATGTAAAGGATTCTTTAAAAACCTATTGTAAACACTTTTAGCATATTAGCCATAATAATAGTCTGATTGTTTTATCCGGCAATAATCCCATTCCTTTGTCCATGATACATCACTTGGCTTTTGTCCTCATAGACTTACCACTTGGGAGCTGGATTATTGGGTCATAAAATAGCACAATGGCAAAATTATGAAGGAAAACAATAATATGTTTTATGTCACTGTAATTTATAGCTGCATAATAAAGGGGGGGAAAACGAAATTCCTGAGCCAGTAAGTATGAACATGAGAGTTTTATTGTGGCTGTAAGTTCTGAAATGTGTATTTAATATAGAATGATCTTTAACCACCTGGCATGCTTTCTGTGTACTGGTGTAATGAAAATAAACGTGAATGAGATTTCAGTGGTGCTAAGAAAATATAGCAAGCCAATGTTTTTGTCAAGGTCACCAGCCAGAGGAAAGTAATGCAAAACATCCTTAGTTAAAAGCAAAAATCTAAGGGCTGCAAAGAGTGATGGGGGTGCAAATAAAACACTGGCCCAAATTGTTCCCTATTCTAGTTTCCTTGAAGTCAAAGGAGTTGGCCTGGATATTAATTTGGCTCACTATATTTAAGGGGACCCTACCAAGATAAGAACTTATATATATTGAAATGATAATGATAGCCAGCTCTTATATAGCACATTTCATTAGTAGATCTCAAAGTGTTTTACAAATAAGGTCAGTATCATTGTCCCCATTTTACAGAGTGGGAAGCTGAGGCATGGAGCAGTAAAGTGCCTGGCCCCAAAAGTGTGTTTATATGTAATACTAATTAGAACTGGCCAAATAAAAAAAATTTTATATTCACATGTATTTGTCAAATAATTCCCCTCAGCTGCCTACAGATCTGACTGAATAGAAATATATATTTTGATAAATGATTTGATTTAACATGGAGACATTCACACAGTAATGCCTTTGTTGAATGACATTCTATCAGGCGCAATAATTAATAGTAATATAACAGTTGGTGCTTGTGCGATGTGTAGTTCCATTAAAGGCCATCAGAAATCTTTACAAACACTGAGGGTTACACTGAGCTCTGAGAAAAAGCTCAAAGTCACTGCCCTGCCCCAGGAGTGCCCTCACAAAGGAATTCACAGTCATTCTTCCCCTCCTCCACTCTTGCTCCTGGGAAGTAAGTTAGGACAAAGGTGCTGCTTACTCCCCCCTCCCACGTGGCCTGCTACTGTGGGCAGTCCACGTCTGAGCCTGCGTGTGGAATTAAAGCACCATCCATTTTTCACCCCATCCCTGCCCAGTTGCTCATAGTGGGGTGCATCCAGAGGGCAAGGGCTGTGTTCCGTACCAGACCCAGACCTGGTCTGGAAAGGGCAGGGATGGGGGAAGTGAGGGCTTAATCCTTCTCACTCCCTTTCTTGGGTTAGTAAAACAAGGACATTTCTGTGTTGTTTGTCCTCTTTCTACAGATGGGCAAATAGAGCACAAGATCAGCGTTTGATCACCTTGTATGTACTGAGTAGTACCTTACTCCTCCAGTAGAGAGATTGATTTCAGTGGAGCCGTCATGGAGTAAAGTGCTACTCAACATGAGTAAAGGGGGAAGAGAATCTGACCCTAAAAGTCCACTCTAATCTCTGCTGAAGTGAGAGTTGGATCAGGCTTAAGGGGGTGAGCCAGTGGCAGGATCAAGACTATCATGAGAACCCCCGATTGCCAGTCCTGTGGTACAATCATTAGAGCACACTCCCTCCCACTAGCCCAGAATCTCTCCCTCTGCACATTCCCAACAAGATTTTATCAGCCCGGAAATAATGTTTGGAGAATCTAGTTTACTGCTCACCATTCATGCTGCAGTACTGCCAGGGCCGGCTCCAGGGGTTTTGCCGCCCCAAGCAGCCAAAAAAAAAAAGCCGGGATCGCGATCGCAATGTGGCAATTCAGTGGGAGGTCCTTCGCGGGAGTGAGAGACCCTCCGCCGAATTGCCGCCGAATACCTTAAAGTGCCGCCCCGCTCCGGAGTTGCCACCCCAAGCACCTGCTTGATAAGCTGGTGCCTGGAGCTGGCCCTGAGTACTGCCAGCTCCCAGCATTGAAGATATGTCAGCGCCCCCGCCCCCAAATCGTGAGATTGTTTTAAAGTAATAAAATTTGGATACTTCATATTTGCCTTCTGATTTCTGAATCTTTAGAGTGCACTCGCTTCACATTTTCAAACTTTTCTCTGCAACCATGGGGGCTAGAAGCTTAATAATATATCTAAATGAAAGCTGAAATTCTCATGTAAAAATCCCTTGGTTCCAGCACTTGGGACTTGAGGAAAAACATCAAATATTGGGAGATTCATAATAGAATTGCAAGGCTTGACAACACTGATGCTGTCACTGAATTGAGACAAGTAACTTCCCCTTCCTATTTAAAGCGAGTTTCACTTTCCAGTTTTATACATCTGTGCCTCTGTGTTTGGGTTTCTAAAACCATCGAAGGAAGTTTTAATCCAAAAATATAGACCATTTTCGTTGACATTTTTTTCAATTGTGTAAATATTTCTGTTCGTGTTGGGTGAAATTCAGAACTGTGCAGAGGCCTGCCCTAGGCTAGAAGAACTACCTCAAGAGGACAACACAACTGGTCTGCAACCTCGCCTTGGCTTGGGAGGTATTGATTTCAACTTTCCAACTGCCCTGCACTCCACCTGCATACAGCCTGGTTAATTGGGCCTTTTGCCATTAGTCAATTTCACCCATTACATTTTGGAATTATTCTCCTTCCCCTTTTCTTTTTTGAACCTCATTTTTGAACCCAACTCTATTTATTGAGCAAGGCACTCAATGGTCTGGGCCCAAGATACTTAAATCCAGGACGAAGGCTCTGGTTGACAACTCTGTTCCTCTAGCACAATGGATCTCTCTACAGTAAGGATAATGCTTGCCTGTGTAGGAGGCAGAACTTTGTTGGGTGTCCCTGACTGTGGAAGAAACTCTCCCAGGAACTGAGGACCATCACAAACCTCACCACATTCCATGACATGTGCAAGGTGCACTTCTTTGACCTGCCTTCCACAATATAAACACAGAACAGCATATATATTTAAAAAAAAAACCAACAAAACACTCCACTGCACACACAATTCTTCCCCAGGGGAGAAGATGAGAGAACAAACTACATGAGACAGATATTAGTCATGCACTGCTGGAAGACACCCAGATACTACAGTGATGAGCAACATATAAAAACCTATGCAGAAAACAGCTTTGCCAACTCTCACCATTTTATTGCCAACTCTTGCTGTGATTTTTGTTTTGTTTGTTTGTTTTTCTTAAAGCTCCTATTTCTGGAATCATATTATTATTCAAGAATCTCAGCTTTAAAAAAAAAGTTTCTAGCTTTCATGCTTGTAGAAAAAGGTTAGAAAATGTGACTCAAAAACCAGAAGCAAAATAAAAAGACCCTAAAACTGTACTATTTTTAAAATAATTTGTAAGCCAGTCACATGGTTTTTGGGGCTTTTGATTCATTATTTTTGAATCTTTGGTGTCAGTAATCACGCAGTTTCCCTTTAACATCTGTATTTATGCTTGTGTAGCTTGGCTTACAACTCCTGCAATAAAACTACCATCATTATTCAGCTATATATTAAACTTTGTTTATCTTTCTTCTAGTTCTCGAATCACTAACTGGAGAGATAATGCTCTGCAAGGCAATTTCTCAGACAGAGCAAGATTAAAACATGGAATATATTTCCTGGAGAAAAAAATATTTACATACTATCTACTGCACAAATGAAAAAGGGATGAAAGCTTAAACACATCCTGTTCTGAGTCCTCACTACTCATAAAATAAAGTACACCTCTACCCCAATATAACGCTGTCCTCAGGCACCAAGAAATCTTACCGTGTTATAGGTGAAACTGCATTATATTGAACTTGCTTTGATCTGCCGGAGTGCGCAGCCCCGCCCCCCCAGAGCGCTGCTTTACCGCGTTATATCCGAATTCATGTTATATCGGGTTGCGTTTTTTTGGGGTAGAGGTGTATGTGTTTGGTTTGTCTTCCTTGAAAGCAGAAAAATTGTTGGAAGACAAGGATTCAAAACAGGGGAGGGGAACTCACTGAGTGAGTTGTGGGGAAAACGTTTGTCATTCCTCTACTGTACATAATGTCTCACTTCTATGAGGCTGTTGTACTGCAGGCCAAACATAATAATATGATGATGAATAAAATATTAAATACTGCTGAGTCTTTTATAGGGACTTTTTTATAGTTCTGTTTGGTATAGCAGCATTCTTCTAAGTACCCTGACACTGAGGCAGCTACATGGGAAAGCATCAATTCAGTAGTATACATTTTTGCAATAAACAAATACACAGTCACCTAGAGTAATTCAGCATTAACTAAGAACTGTTAGAACCTGGAGACTATTTTCTCTGTACATAAATGTTCCTTGTGTTGTCCATTCAGATGTGTCCACAGCTATTACCCTGCCAACTTTCTGGAATACATTTTAAAAGTGATAAAATCTGTGTGTACATCACATTTCATCCTCTTTTGGGAAATGAGGATGTTGTTGATCTGGTAAACCTGGAAACTGCTGATCAGACTGATGTGACATTCAGACCAGCCATAGAAAAACATGAATGCCAGCATGGAACCAGTAGTGCACAACAAGACAGATCACCAGAACAACCCACTGACTGCTGAGGTCGTCCAACTAGAGAGAGAAGAGCCCCACAGATACTGACATATGAACATTTAGGGGCACCTATTAATCAATATCTAAATCTAACTTTTGAACTGGTGGACTGACTTCATATTTGTCCTTTGATCTGTCAAGTGCCTATTCCTGTACTTTATCCTGCATTCTGTCCAAGTCTGAAGTAATACTGGTAAATGAAGGGTTATATAGTTCTGGATAGTTTGTAATTATGTTAATTTAATACATTTTCTAAATAGCTTTCCGTACGCCCAGTGACTTGGAGTTTCATAGTTATAACATTGATCATATAGGAAATATTATTTCATAAGATAAGAATGATTATCTTTGGGGATTTAAGGAGTTTAGAACTGACTCTTTAGCTAGATAGTGGAACTAAAATTGCCACAGAAACTTTCAGCTTCATATGAAATAAACTGAAGAGAGATGTAGAAGCTTCCACCATCAGTAAATTCTGACAGAGGAGAGACCCAAAGACTCGAGGACCACTGTTATGAGCTGTGGAACTCATGGATGAATGCTAATAAGTCAAATAGATGAGTTGTGTGCTATATTTTGTTAATAGAAATGTCAGGTCATCATTACATTTATATGGGGGGAGCGTACAACTCATAACAGAATATCAGATTTAGATTGACCTGTGCCCTGTCTCTTTAAGAATTGAAAGTCTGCTGAAAGGCTCAAAGGAGATAGCTCTGGGTTTCAGCAACAGATTTGTGTGTATTCTAAAAGGACTAAGCGGCAATGGGGCTTGTGCAAGATGTAGTTGTTTGAGTTTTATGACAATTTAATAACACTCCAGTTTTAAAACTGTCCTTGGTCTGGGAGGGAACACTAACATAATTTATTTACTTTAATTTATTGGATTGTGTGTGCCACTCAGCATCTCACAACACACCTGTGAGGCTAGGAAATATTATTATCTCTGTGGCAAAGAGAAATTAAGTGATTTGCCCAAGTTCACACAGAAAGTCTGCGCCAGAGCTGGAGGGAAAAATCCAGATTTCTTAGGTTCCAGTCTATTGCCTAAATGGCAAGACCATCCTTTTTCTGCACCAGTGGAAAAGAGTTTATACAGGTTGTACTGTATGTATTGTATTTCAAGTGTTCTGGGGAAACATTATTACATATTCTATATAGAGAAGAGATAATTCTTCTTAGATCTAATTAAACTTAGACATGGACTAGTACAAGGACCATCAGTTTTTATGGTTCTCTCTGATATAACATGACTAAATATTGATTTTTTTTTTTACTACAAAAAGCTGTACTCTTAATGCTTGCTATTTTATGGGTTTATATTACTCCCCACTCCTTTCTTCCAAGACCCAATATGTGCAACTGTATAATTAGGTACTTTAGCAAATTAACAGCAATGATACCAACCACTATATATAGAATTTCTGGGTTTTTTTATAATCTCACAGTGTGTGTACATATCTATCTAGCTAGCTAGCTACACATACACACACACACACACTACGCTGCACAGGTAGCGAGTGAAAAATAGGGAAGATGAGCACTACTATGCAGTTCTGAGCAGGGCCAGCTCCAGCTTTTTTGCCATCCCAAGCGGCGAAGGAAAAAAACACAAAAAAGAAAACCCCGATTGAGCTGCCGCCGAAGTGCCTCCAAAGAGGAAGTGAGGCACTGAAGGACCTACCCCCGAATTGCTGCTGCAGAGCCAGACATGCCACCCCAACAACGGACAGATTGCCGTCCCTTTCTATTGGCCCCCTCAAGCACCTGCTTCCTTTGCTGGTGCTTGGAGCCGACCCTGGTTCTGAAAGGAAAGTATTATAAAGGAGAGTAATGTATACTGCAAAGCATATTTTATTAAATAATACTAGGGTTGTAATATTTCCAAAAAACTTGATGTACTTAGATATCCCAAAGTTCCTTCTGACTGAATGGGATAGATACACTGGAATCTATGATCTATTCATTTAAGGTACACTGACTCCTAGTAGTAAAAAGATGTAACTTCCAGAAAAATTGAAGTGACCATTGGTTCAGAAAATGACAACCACCATGTGAAGGTGTGTGCATGAATTATGTGCCTGATAACTATTCTCATGCTATAAAATTTGCCACTTACAATTGTCACTCTACTAACTGGCAGTTTCCCAAAGCAGGGAAACTTTAATAAGCCCATAAATTGTGCCCAGGCTTAGATCAAATGGCTCCTACCATGCAAATCAAAAAAGCCCTAGAACAGTACATTCCTGTTGAAGATTGCCAGTCAACTGAAGGATTGGGAGGACATAATTATTCATCCACAGTCTCCAAAGATTTTTAAATGAAGGGACAAAGATGTGACCCTATATTAGTAAAGATAAGCCTAATAAATAAAGAAAAAAGGAAAGAAAGAGGGGGAAAATGGTCAGTGCAAACTGTGGAGGCACAAATATGCACTTGCAAAACGACTTCTGATAGAGCAAATCAGGAAACAACATATGCTGTTTAACACATGTGGGTTGTGTTACCATTTTGTTTATGTTCATATCCCTGTTTATACAGCACACATTTCAACAAATAGATCTGCCAAATGCAAATAACTGCAAGGAGAATGAAGCAGAAGAAACAATAGGAGAGAAGTAAGGGAGATGTGGCTTATTGCTAATGTCAAATCCTGGTCATCCTCTTGAGTAGAGGAGAAGATGAAAAGAGGTAGGGTAGAGGCAAGCTGGGAGAGAGGATTGACTTGCTTCTCTGATGTCATAGTCCAATTGCTTATCAGTTATGTCACAATCCCGCTGCTCAACAGTGAGTAGTTCATAGGGCAGCAGAAGAAAGGAGAGGAATGTGAAAAGTGGAGAGGGAGGAATGATGAAGAGGGGGAGGAAAAGAGGGGAAGGAAGGAGGAGCCAAAAAGGTCTAGCGTTCTAAGATGACTGACACACCTTATGAATCACTAGCTGTGCTATTTAGTGGTGGAGTTAAAACAGTTCATTGAATGGGATGTTACGGAGAAGCCTACCTTCTATCCTACAGTCTTCAGTGATCTTCTTCCATAGTCTTCCTCAACAGTTACTTATGACGATCAGCTTGGCATGTATTGTGGTGTAAGACTGGTAAGTGTTGTGATATATATTATTATATTTTTGCATATTAGGTGAGATTTTCAAAGGCACCTAGGAGAATTAGGCAGTTAACTCTGTGTTGCATTAGGATGTAGCTAACCCCTATGCAGGGCCTGATTCTCTGTTGTACCAAATTTCCACAAGGTGTAGCAGAGACAGGATGGGTACGAGGGTGCTCAGGGAGTCACTTATAGTTCTCTGATTCTCTGCCCAGCCATGGCCCTAGCACAGGTTAGAGTAGCCTAGTGGCTGTTCTCACCAGCTGGCAATGGTCCCCAAGTGACTGATCTCCAGCAGGGAATAAGCCATCCTCATCCCTGTCCTCCCTCTGCTTTCCCCACCCTCTGCCTTCTGCACTGGAGACTGCAGAGAGGGTGCTGTAGGATCTATTATCCACCAGCAGTTCCCTTAGGGAACAGCCAACAGGGGCGATAGGGCCAGAATCTGTGCCTCTTGCATTGTGGCTATAGCACACAGGTCCGTGTTGGTGGTAGAGGTAATGAATGGTTGTAAGCCTTTGAGATCGTTGGATGAAAAGTGCTATTCACATCCACGTATTGGTATTAATTTTCAAAATCCATGAATTTCTTTTCCAAATCAGACAGTCAGGGCAGCATTCCCCTCTGTCAGATCAACTATACACTTAAGGTATGTATAAGAAAACCCAAAACAGAAAGGATGTGGCAAAATAGATGGCAATTGATGGGAAAAAATACACCATCATCTGGGTATATTAAAAGGCTTACATCCAGACTTGCTAATAAGCACTCAGAAGGTCTCAGAAGCATTATAAATATCTATGGACCAATAGATATGTTCTGTTTTATGATTTTTTTCTAGTAATACACTTTACTCCCCAGCCTTCCCCTGCCCCCAAAACCTGATGAATTGTTCATAGTGAAGATTAATTGGATTGCTTATGGAGATACTGATCAAATCTATTTTGCTGTAAAACTTTTTATTAATTGTTGTACATTTCAAGTCATTTCAACCCTCAATATTTTCTCATGGGAAGGAATTCAGGCAGTATAATTCACAAAAAGTAGATAACCACCTGGAGATTTCTGAAGAACAAATAGTTTACTTTGTGAGCAATCAGAGAGACATTTTCACCAGCCTAATAACCCAGTTCCAGCATGAAGCTGGAGATTCTGACGCAAGATATTCCCTCTGTAGCTGCAGCAGACTCTTCTGTCATTGACAAATAGTATTTTTGAAACAACAAGGTTAGAGGGACAGTCACAGAACAAATGAGGGACACAGATTTCCTGTGTGCCCTTGGGCAAGTCATGTAGTGACTTTGTGCTTCATTTACCCATCTGTAAAATGGGCATAATAGCAGTGCCCTGACTCACAGGGTTGAGGGAGGATAAATACATTAGCGATTGTGAGATGCTCAGATATTACCGCAACAGGGGCCAGATAAGTACCTAGATAAGTGAGTAGGAATTTCCATTGAGGCCCACCCTTAGTGGGTTGAGCCTTTTTGTTAACAAACTTGAGGCAAAATGTCATGACTACTAAAGTGAAATTATGTGTAATGATAACTACCCTCATGTGAACCGAGCTCCAACCGTCCCTATTGCTCTTGTGTCCTGCTGAGCTGCAATCTCAGAGCTTGTCCAACCTGTTTTATACAGCAAGTAGAGATGGCAAGCACTGAATAGACAATGACATGACTGCACATTCTGATAGCAGTATTGAATAGACCAGTGTTTCTCAACGACCCGTCTGTGGACTGGCACTGGTCCCTGAGATCTCTCTGACACAGTTTAGGAAGGCAGCAAATTGGTCCCCAGTATCAAAAAGTTTGAGAAAACACTGGAATACACAATGTTATGTATGGTAGATGATTACTCTATTTCATGGTAGCACTATATGGCTACATGAGGGAGGTCCAGAGACTGCTTCATGCTTACCAGATTTAGTAACGAGCTGATTGTCTATATATGACATATACTAAACAAATAAACATGCTTGCATTTTCAGGAAAACAATCAATGCTTTATATTCATATGACATAAAAGTCTATCTTTCTGGCTAATAATAGTTTTAAAATTAAAACTGTTTGGAGAAAAGAAAAGAGCAGAAATGAAAGAGGCAAACTAGGAAGATGATAGCATGCAACAGGCTGAGACTGCAAATGAGTGTAACAGAAAAGCAAAACAGAAAGTTCACTCAGCTGGAACGAATGAATGACAAGGACAGAAGAGCGTGACAAGAAAGTCATACAGCAGTGATTCAGGGAATCTAGACAGAAAGCTACCAGCTGATGATGCCCAGGAAAAGAATTACATCAGAGGAAGAGGGAAAGAAATCTAGTAAAGGCTTCATCTACCCTATAGAAAAAACCATGTTTAAGCAACGAGACTCCAACATGCTTATCTCATGTGCTTCTATGTGTCCACATAGCATCATTTATCCTGATATATTTTTGTGCCAATTTTGTTGGCCAGTCCAAGGCTACCGTATGGCCCACTGTGTTAGTGCATCCTGGGAAAATTTGTGCAAGTATCCCATAATGCCCCAGCTACTAGTGTCAGAAGGCATAGGATTTTAGATATTAATGGTATAGTGCAATCCGTTTTGGCATAGCTTCCCATGCAGAGCTGGAAAGTAAAAGAACTGGTTACCTCAACTATTGTACACAGTCATAGTTGTATGGTTCCGTATGCTGATCAGAAGAAACATGTTGCAACCCAGTTGCAGCCTAATTGTGTTACAGCCCAGATAATGAACAGGTTCAAAATATAGTCCATCCACACAGTTAGGAATCATGGATTAATATTTTGTGAGTAGACACAAACCATGAGGGGAATCAATTGTATCACAACCTAGTTGTAAAATCAGTTAGAGTGTGCAGTATAATGTCTCATCTACACGTTAACTCCTCCCATGTTTAGGAAAGTTACAATATCGTAGTCTTCTGACAATGCTGAAATACAGTTGTGTCTTGCAGGATCGATGCGACAGCATTGTATTTTAAGTGTGTTCCCAAATAGTGTTACAGCTCTTCAAAAGTTTGGGATTTCAGTCAATGCATGTTAATACTGCAAGAGCAAATCATGTTTTAACCACGCCAATGGACTATTGTTTTTGTAACCAGCTCAACTCTGGAAAATAAGGAACAGTTGGCCCATTAGGGCCAGATCCTGCTAGGTTCTAAACTCCTGCCAAGTGTTGGGGCTTTTTATTTCCATTGAAATTAATGAGAGACAAGGGCTCTCATCACCTGGCAGCAGGCGCTTAGTGTCACAGAGGATCATGACTCCTAGTCCTAATTCACTAATGGTATTGGTTCCCTCACTGCTTGTTCTAAAATCCAGACTGTGACTAAATCCTATCACGGGTCCTCAGCAGTTCTCCTGCTTTTGCTTTCTCCACAGAGCTCATGGAGGAGTATGCAAAGCTCTTTCTTTTGAAAATCAAACTTGCTACTTTACCTCATTCTTGGGAAAAATAAAAAAACAAAAAAAACAAACTACTCACCTGATATTTACCATCTCATCTTCAGTCTCTTGCTCCTCCTCAGCAAAGTTTTAGAGATTATAGATTTCTCTTTCCACTAGCTGTTTCAGTTGAGCCTTTGATCTTTTGCATCTTCACTGGCTGATTTCTGACCCTTTCTCAGTATTGAGAACAGAGGGCCCTTCTCTCAGTGTTTAACAATTTATTCTTTCCTCTGATCACAGATCCCTCTCTTTTCTCATCCTACTTGACTTCAGGGCAGTTTTTTATACGACTGATGGCACTATCCTCCTTTAGTTCCTCCAGTGAGAAAATTGGGGTTTCCTCTCTTGCTTTCAATCTTCCTTCATTAATCACACCTTTCCCATTTGTAGTGGACCAAGATTTACACCTAGCCTCTATCTCCTCTCTTACTGTAAGACGTTCTCCTTGGGCCTCTTCTCCATATAACTTCTCCCTTGGGGACAATTCAAATGCAGGCACTATCTATGAAGATGATGCACAACTGCACATCTTCTATTCTCTCTCTGTTTTCCATTTAGCTGCCTGTCTTGGCTCTGTCAGCTCCTAGCTACATGATAACTTCCTGAGTCTGAATGCTTCAAGGAGGAAAGTCCATGAGTCTTTGTCTCGTGTTTCTGGCTCCGCTATCAGTATTACTGTCCTTAACTCACACATTTCTTCACTGTTAGAGCAGTTCTCATTTTGGTGTGTATACACTGAATGGTTGGGGACAAACTTGGTACACAACTCCAGGAATGTGGCCTTCCATCCCTGAAAGTTCTACATCATTCCAGGTTTCAGTGAATACCTACAGCAGCTGTCCAGTTTCATTCACTGCTGCCTCATCATCTACTTCTCCTCACTATTCTCATTTTCCCTGCTGCATGACCAGTCACTGTGGTGGTTCTGCAAATACAAAAGAATCAGTCGTCTTGTCACTGAAATAGACACAAGAGCTACACTAATCTGTTCAGTATCCATACTTCTGATGGTGAGATGGTGAAGAGATTGAAAACCTGCACGAAGGAGAGTAGATTGTGGGATGGACCAGAGAGAAACATGGGAATTTTAAAAATAGTATGAAAAAGAGAAGATTATGGGATGGAACAGAAGAAATGGTGGGAACTTGACTCAAACTCCCCCAGTTCCCTAAGTTGTGCTGGTATCCCATAGTACACCACAAAAATTTCCCACAAAGTAGTGTGCCAGTGGTTCAGGGGACCCTGTGATGCCAACCCACAATACCACATATCTTCCGCCAATACAACCTGGCACTGTGAGGTGGCACTGCACTAGCAAAGGCCGACAAATGTGAATGCACTCTACAGTTATTTTGGCAGATGCTTGCCTGCAGACATTTTACCAAGAAAGCTTTCTAGTGTAGACATGGTTTCAGATACCATGGCCAGAAACCTAGAAATCATCATTCACAAATCATCTTCATGCAGAACCTTTTTCACTTTTTGAATCTCCTCTGTCTATGAGTCTATTACTGGACCTTGATTTTATCTCTTGTGAAATCTTGATTTATGTTCTGTTGCAATCCTCTCTTCATGGCGTTCCCAAATTCCCATTATCTAAACTCAGAAATTCTAAAATGCAGCAACCTGGCTAAACTTTCCCTCCAAGAATTGGAAACATGTCCTATCCATAATCACCTTCCCTGGCTTCCTCTCCATTTCTTAATCTACTTCAAAATTGTTCTTTCTCCTGCAAAAAAAACTCCCCATGGGCTCACTTTACCTAACTTCTCTGACCCATCATCCAGCTTTTCTCCTGTGTGTACCTCCAATCTTGACCTCTTCCCCTCAATTTTCCACAGCTGAGGTTGCGTTTTTGCTTGTGCTGTTTCATCTATCTGGAATTCTCACCTCTCCTATCTGCCTTCAAGCCACTGAGTCATTTATACTCTTTAAATCTCATTTTAAAACCTTCCTTTA
This sequence comes from Chelonoidis abingdonii, assembly GCF_003597395.2. NCBI lineage: Eukaryota > Metazoa > Chordata > Testudines > Testudinidae > Chelonoidis > Chelonoidis abingdonii. The sequence goes on along the minus strand of NC_133777.1, from coordinate 70,283,404 downwards.
TGCTTTAATTTACAGCTGACTCTCTGTGTGGTTATGTGATACTGTGAACTGAAGACCCTATATAAAAATCACTATATAAAAATAAGATGTGGTATATTGTCTCAGCTCTCCATGGGAAAATAAAACTGGTATGACATATTGCACAGAACTACACGATATTCAAAATCTGGAGCTGACTTTTTATAGGGGAAATAAAGTAGCTAAAATAACTAAAAGCAAGTGACCACGAATGTATTTGATTAACGGACAGACATGACTATATACTTTTAATGTTCACAGAACAATAAAAAAGGCTACACAGTAAAATTTATCTCAGTTTAGTAAGCCAGAATCATTCTGGTAAACACCAAACATCTTCCTATGCAGAAGTGGGTATAGTGGAGAGCTGAAAGATGAAACTGTGTAAAATCTTTGGAGCAGCAGTTAAATAAATAAATAATTAAAGGGAAAAATACTAACAGATCATGCTGGTTTCAGTGAGCAAAATCTTTTAATCAGACTGACTTCAAAGGGGATGCCACAGGAATTCTCTCCTCTCTCCACACAGCGCTCAGCTGCAAAGTTGTTTGAATATAAGGTTGCATGCGTCAGTGATTTAGTTGTGAAATATTCCTGGAATGGGAAGAAGCCACACAAAAGTCTTGAAGCTCTGGTCTGAGGTAAATAATACGTCAGGAAACTTGTAACAAACAATGACACAAACCACAGAAACAGACCTGCCACCTCTAATTTATGTGGAAGGTGGTTCCATCCCTTACTCTGGACCAAGGTAGCTTTTAAAGGGTGTGTTCTGCAATAGGAAAGTTCCCTGACACATCTTTAAATAGAATGGCTTGTTTTTAACTCTCCCCATTTAGATTGTCACTGATGGAGGTAGAGCTCTGCAGAGAAATATATAGAGGAGGAAGCACGGGTGCCCTGGCTGAGGAGTTACTGAACATTAAATACATGGGGATGCGGGGGGACGGGAACATTTCCCTGACCTATCAATACATTTTTGTCTTGTGTTATTATGATTCATGTTACAGTTGCCACAAAACTGCTTCCTATTTGACACTTTGTTCCTTTCCTTCTTCTTCCTCCTTATCCCTCCTCCTCTATCTCCCCTTTCTCCTTCCTTCCTACCCATCAGTCCTACCCCCCCGCCACCCTTTCCACATCCCCGCTCTCCTTCCCAATCTCCTATCCCATCCTCTTCTTACCCACATTGCCGCTCGCCTCCCCTAAGCTTCTGTCACGCTCTCCCCTTACCTCACCTACTGCCCTACCCCCCTCTGCTCTGCCCCCCATCCCAGTGCTGGGTCAGGCGGCTGCTGCGCGCTGTGGCGCTGTCCCTTTAAATCCCCCTCTGTCCAACTCTGTGGTTCACGTCGCCGCCGTCCCCTGTAATAATTAGTTGCAGGAGCCGGTGCCACCCTCCCGGTTCCGCCAATCAGCGCCCGCCCGCGTCACTCTCAGGGCAAAGAAACAGGAAAAAAAAAAGTTTAGTAAAGAACGAGCGAGCGAGCGGGGCCAGCGGCGGCGGCCGGGCGGAGTGGGGGCTTCAGCGGGCCCTGGAGCCAGGTATTTTCCGCACCGTGGCCTGGAGTGTAAGGGGACCAGCGGCCCCGGCCGGGGGCGTCCTGACCGTAGCTGGGGGCCTGGAGTGGGGGGGGCTGACCGGCAGGTGAGGGGGGGCCGGAGTGGAGGGGGCCCGACCGCAGATGGGGGGCTCGGAGTGAGGGGGCTGACCGCAGATGGGGGCCTGGGAGTGGGGGGGGCTGACCGAAGGTGAGGGGGCTCGAGGTGGAGGGGGGCCTGACCGCGATGGGGGGGGCTCGGAGTGAGGGGGGCCTGACGCAGTGGGGGCGCTGGAGTGCCGGGGGGCTGACCGGCAGGTGAGGGGGGGCCGCGAGTGGAGGGGGGCCGCTGACCGCAAGATGGGGGGGCTCCGGAGTGAAGGGGGGCTGGACCCAGAATGGGGCCTGGAGTTGGGGGGGCTGACGCGCAGGTGAGGGGGGGGCTCGGAGTGGAGGGGGGCCTGACGCGTAGATGGGGGGCCTGGAGTGAGGGGGGCTGACCGCAGATGGGGCCTGGAGTGGGGGGGCTGACCGCAGGTGAGGGGGGGCCCGGAGTGAGGAGGGGGGCCCTGAACTGCAGATGGGGGGGACCGCGGAGTGGGGAGGCCCTGACCGTAGATGGGGGGGCTGAGTGAGGGGGGCTGACCGCAGATGGGGCCTGGAGTGGGGTGACGCGCGGTGAGGGGGGCCCGAGTGAAGGAGGCGGCCCTGAGCTGCAGATGGGGGGGCCCGGAGTGGGGGGGGGGCCAGCAGGGGGACCCCAGGAAGAGTAAAGGGAGACGAGGGGGTGGCTAAGGAGGGGCCCTCATAGGGGAATACGGGGCAGGCGGGGCGCACCCCTCCCACACACAAACATGGGAAGTGAGTCTCACTCAAGGAAGCTGCTGTTCTGTTGCCCCTATCCCAGTCCTGGATGTTTGTGTGGATTAGTCAGGTGAGCATCCAGGAAGGAGCATCTGGCTATGTTGCGCAGCCTTTAGGACTTCCTGTAATTTGTGGGGCACGGGGAGAGGGGGATCCATGGGAGTTGGACTCAGCCCATCAGGTACAGAGGGTTGAAGGAGTCAAACCTGAGTTCCACACAGTGTGTTGTATTTAATTGTGATTTCTCCCTTTTTTGGGTTGTTTCTCCCCCCCCCCCCCCCACTAATAGCGTGAAAGCTCAAGGGCAACTTTATAAGGGTATCAGAGGGGTAGCCGAGTTAGAATTTCTACTAGCGTCCTTCAGTGACAATTCCCTTTCCCTTGTTGTTACTCAACTTGTTTGCAGGTATCTTGGCTTCTGCTGTAGGGAGGCTGAATTTCAGAGGTGATAGGTTTCAAAGTGGTAGCCGTGTTAGTCTGTATCAGCAAAAACAAGGAGGAGTCCTTGTGGCACCTTAGAGACTAACAAATTTATTTAGACATAATTGAATTGTCTCATTAGAATTGGTATCTTTTGTGTGTGTGTGTTGTCGTCTTACTGTATTTTCCACTCCATGCATCTGATGGACTGGGTTCTAGCCCATGAAAGCTTATGCCCAAATAAATTTGTTAGTCTCTAAGGTGCCACAAGTACTTCTCATTGTTTTTTCAGAGGTGATGTGATTCTTCTGTTTTGTAGAGTGTTATGGGATCTTTCCAAACAAAAGGTGCTGTATAGAGGTGGTCAGAATAGTTTGTTTAACCGATCCAAGATGCATTTTTGAGAGGATTGTCCTAAATTGTGTTTTCAACCAGCTCTTCTGTTATGTAAACACAGAGACTGCTGCTTCTGTTGTAAGGGTAAGGATTGAGTTTGTATGCTTGTGTGTTTTTATACAGCAGCCAGCACTCCATTAGGGGTTAGGGTCTTCGGGCAGTACCATAATATAAATATTTACTACTAGGATGGCTTCAGTCCAGAACACCTGGCTGTTTTGGGAGCATGTGGATGAATTTTTGCTTACTGAACAATCTAAATTGTGGTACTAAGCTCCTAGTCGAACCAATGTGTATGATTGACTTAGGATTTCATTTTAAAATATTACATTTTTTCTAGTTCTTACACTTGTGAAAATAACCTTCCCAATGTAACCTTGGTGCAGTGCTCGCTCTCCAGTCTCTGAAAAGCCTGAAATGCTAGGCATGAGTGGTGTGAACATCTCCTTTTGTCTCAGTGGGTTGTTAACTCTGAAAGAATGACTTCCTACAGGTCAGCATTAATTATCTCACTGAACTGTTTTTACAGAAGCATGCAGCGAATGTATTTATGTAGTGACAGATACTCACCAGGAGTGGTGGTCGCAGAAGCGGCTGCACCTCTTTTTCCCAGGGTTTATGAACATGCACTACTAGATGTGTCTTGCATAGTTGCACTGAGGTCCTTTCCTTCACTCTTTGTCTGCGCTTGTTCTGTGACTGACATCTGTGCCCAAAAGGTCTGGGGGGAGTGGGTAGAGAATTTAGCTGGTGGGTTTTTTTTCATTCTGCTGAGGGTATATAATCTACTCTCAATTATTGTGTCAAAATTCTATTAACATTAGTGTATTGAGGGTAGTATATATCTTGAACTTTATAGCCATGACCTTTAAAACTGAAATTCAGTCCTCTTCATTTCATCCAATTATTCCTTGTTATAGCCTTCTGGTTCCACCTTAAATAATTCCTCTCTTGGTGTGTTTACACTCTTTGAATTCTAGATGGTTAATCATACTCTCATTCCCTTAGATGATCAACAGAGTTATATGTATCTAGTCCTAAACTTTCCTTAATTTCTTAACCATTTCCTTCAGGCTCCTTGATAACTTTTATCACAGCTCTTTAAATTCTCTCTAATCTATTGATGTCTTTCTGGTACTGAGGTACATAGAAATGTACTTTACACTAGAAATGGTCTCCAATGTGTCATATAGAAGGGGATGGTGCCCTTCTATCTAGTCCAGGGACTCTCAAACTTAATTGTATTGTGACTCCCTTCTGACAACAAAAATTACTGTGGGGTGGGGAATGAAGCCTGAGCCCGCCCGAGGCCTGCCACCCTGAGTGGAGGGGTTGTGGGGCCAAAGCCTGAGCCCATTGCCCCTGACAGCGGGCCAAAACTGAAATCCAAGGGCTTCCGCCTCAGGATTCAGCTTCAGCCCTGGACCCTAGTAAGTCTTAAGCCAGCCCTGGTGACCCCATTAATATGGGGTGGCGACCCACTTTCAGGGCCCGACCCACAGTTTGAGAACCCCGGATCTGCCTTTTTGTTCTTCCCAAAGTGTCATTGTGTGGTGTGTGTATAGTGTTTTTGGGTTTTTTGCTATATATCTGTCATAAATAGATAGCTAAGGGTTAATGTTTCTTTTACCTGTAAAGGGTTAACAAAGGGAACCAAACACCTGACCAGAGGATCAATCAGGAAACCGGATTTTTCAAAGTCAGGGAGGGAATTTTTGAGGTCTGAGTCTTTTGTCTGTCTCTCAGCTATGAGAAGGTTCTTTCTATCTTCTAATCTTCTGTTTCCAAATTGTAAGTACAGGTAGAAAAACAATATAGGCTTTTATGTTGTTTTGGTTGTATTTACATATGTGTAGCTTGCTGGAATGTTTCAAATTGGATATCTTTTTGAATCAGACTGTTTATTCATATTTTTCTTATAAGCAATAGCCCTGTATGGTCATCTTGATACAGAGAAATATTTTGATAATCTTTTTTCTTTCTTTTTTTTATTAAGGCTTTCTTTTTAAGACTTGTTGAGTTTTTCTCTCTGGGTAGGCTAAGGAAGCAAAGGGGAGGGGAAATTCTCTTTGTGTAGAACTCGGAGGGTAAGACTCCTGGCAGCACCAGGGAATTGGTGGGAGGGGGAAGAGAGAGAACATTTCTGTTTCCTTGTTTTAAGGTGTGTCTCTTGTGGAATAGAGGAGATAGTGGTTCTTGTATGTGATGTAAAGAGATGCATAAGTACTCTCAGGTTAGCCCAGAGAGGAAAAGTCTGGGTGGAAGAGAGAGGGCGAAGGGGAAGTGGGGTTATTTCCCGTTTGGCGTAAGACTCAGGGCTTCTGAGTCTTGGGGTCATCCAGGGAAGGTTGTGGGGAAGACCAGAGGGGGCACAAAACCCTGAAATTTTTTTGGGATGGTGGCAGCGAGATCAAAGCTAAGCTGGTAATTAAGCTTAGAAGGGTTCATGCTAGGCACCCAGATTTCTGGACGCTAAGGTCCAGATTTGGGAGTTAGGCTTATGATAATATCACTGCAAGCTTATATCTGATTTGATATTTACTACCACCCCTCTATTACTTTTGGTGTGACTTCTTTTCAGTTGTCTCCTTCACTATTGAATAGTTGTGATTTTTTTCTTCAACTTTTTTTTTTCTTTTTTCATTTTCTTTTCTTTTATTTATTTTTTTAAAGAGAAAACCGAAACGATTCCCTGCATGTATTTATCTCTTCGGGTCCCTTTGTAGTAGTATTTATTTTTTTTGTCTTCATAAGCAATTAGTTTGGTATATTATACATATGGAAATTGGCTTCGAGTTTGTCATATTGTTTTGCTCTTATAACTCAAGTTGTGTATGTTTGAAAAGATAAGAACTTACGGTAGTGTTAAATTCAGCATCTGACTACCTTAAACTCAAACAGTCTGCACAAAACCCCATACAAATAACTTACCACTCTCTCTTTTTAAAGTTATCAGTAGGTGACAGAAATATTAACACAAGCTAGTGAGAAGTTACTATGGTTACTGATTAGGGTACCTCCTGTTCCTGTGAAAATGTGTGCTTTCTTGTAGCAACTATATTAATCACTTCTCTTTAAAGAACTGTAAGTACACTTGGCAGCTAATTGGGATAAAGTTATATGCACCTGGATCTTGAGTAGCCTTTTGGAATCAGGTGTTGAACAAATTTTGGCTTGTTCTATATAGGCTTACTGGACATGCTTATTTCAGTTTAGCGAAAAGGGCAAACATTGATATACACATATTCTTAGGCTATTGAATTCAGCATGCTCAACCATACTGTAGGATGCTCCTGTCCCATCTGAACGAGATGACTGATGTCAAGGGAATGGTCTGGATGCTTCCACAGGGGCTGTAGCCAAAAGGTATGATGTCTACCACCAGAGCTTTCACCTGTATAGTTCTATAATAGTCACTACTCTTTCCTGGTCTTACTGAATATCATAACCCTTGGGAGTGATTGAGACTTCTTGAGTATTGGCTACATCTTTCTGACAATTGCAACTTCAACTGTTTATCTTCATGAAATCTCTGTCACCCAGCATCTGGGTGAAAAACTGGCTGAAGCTACTCTGTCCTGTTCTGCTTCTAGGCAGAAGGAAGCACTGTGAGGTGCTTTCTGCCACACTGACAATTTTGGACTATTGGAGACTTTAAGGTATCTAATATATAGGATCCTTCAGGATATTTTTGTTATGCTTTCCTATAGCATCAGTCACAAAAACACATTTGACCTTCTATGGCTAGCCAGGCATCTAAGGCCTTGCACTTTTATTATTTCCAGACTTGATTGTAGCAGTGCAGTATGTCTTGGATTGAAAGCATCCAGAAAAGCACTAGAAAGACTCAGAGGGGTAGCCATGTTAGTCTGGATCTGTAAAAAGCGACAGAGTCCTCGTGCATCTGATGAAGTGGGTATTCACCCACGAAAGCTTGTGCTCCAATACGTCTGCTAGTCTATAAGATGCCACAAGACTTTGTCACTTTTTGCTAGAAAGACTGTGAGGTTACCAAGAGCACATCTGTATACCGCTCATTCTGCTGGCTTCCTGTTGAACAAATAGTCAGATTCAAGGTCTTGGTCCTAATCCTCTGGTTTTACCCAGGAATATGTGAAACACTGCTTAACTATCCAGGCGCTTGACTGCCATTGACAGTTTTGCTCCTTTTGAATAATGGAATTGTATATCACTAAGGGGAAAGTTTGTTCTTGGTGGTGGAATTCACACCCGCAGGATCAAAGGATGAACGCTAACTTCAAAACTTTCAGCTGAAAATGCAAATCTCCATTCTTTGATCTTTCCACACAGCTACTCATAACCTACTAGCATATCTGCAAAATGCAATCTTATGCAACTAACTCAGGGAGGAGCTGGTATACACAGAATACATCAGTGATGTAAATCACTCTCTCTTTTGAGGATGATGTCCAGATACCATGCCCTCACCATGGTATAAGAAAGTGAACAGAACAGTTTTTGGAATATACTTTTGAAACAATGATATGTATGTTCATGTAGTCATGGCACTAGTGTACATGTAAGTCATCTGTTGAGAGAGTGGCTATTTTTATAGAATAATTTAAAGTATTCAGAGCTAATCTGATGATCAATAGGTATACTATTTTCAAAATTATTAAGAATAGTAGAGTTTTTGTCTACAGCAATTTCAAAAGCATAATTACTGTTTTGTGTAAATATTCATAAATTTTGAAATATGCCCAGAGTGAGAGAGAATTTGCAAGATAAATAACTAGTACCATAACTTAAAATTAAAAGGCAGATAACGGTGGAAAGCAGGCTAAAAGTTAGAGCTGGATTTCTTAAAAAAACACACTGAAGAATGAAACCCATAATAGTACTGGCATATTAATAGTACTGGCATTGACAGTCCTGGAAGCTGAAGACCTTTTTCCACAGTGCAGGTACAGCACATGAAAGCTGTAGTTCCCTATGTTGCTTTACCATTTATTAACCTGTAGAAACCTAGATGTAAGTGTTGTCTCCTAAGACAGCTTCACACATGGCACCAATTTTTGGCAGGTTTTTGTGATTCACACATGTCCATAGGGACGTGGATTGAGACTGACATGTTTTTACATAGATCACTGAACAGCCTTCAGATGAAAGCTTTTGATCACTACCATTCATTCTGTTCTGTTTGAACTGGAGACTTAAATGTAACAGGCTCAGTTCTTCTTTTCCTGAGCAATCTAGTCTCACTAACTTGCTGTATCTTTTATATATCTTAATATTGCAGCAGAAATAGACTTCTGGGTTTTCTACAATTAAAATACTCAAGTGAGACTAAGGCACCTTCTTTTCTTACTCTTGTCTCCAGTGCAAGTTACAGTAGCAGCTAAAATTTTGAATTTGTCTTCAAGGTTGCCCATGCTCAGAGCTTCCCTAATTAAGTAGCAGATTGCAACTATGATGATCACATCATTTTCACTCTGCTGTCTCTGCAGATGTTACAAGAGCAGCAGAGGCTTAACTTTCCTTCTGAGTTTGAAATAAAGTGAATTTCTCCAGACTCTGATCCAGAAAAATATAGGATGTGTGCAGAAATTAAACCTATAAAATTAGTGTCCTTCATGCTCATTTTCAACAGTCCTGATTGTGATTTTCTTTGAGGCTGGACAGATATTTGAGCATCAAAATTTCAACCTGGATTCCTAACCCTTAAATTCAGCTGTATTCACACATGAACTTTGCTATGTAATAAATAAGAATCCAAGCCAGTTATATCCTTACCCCACTCCTTTGATTTTTTATTTTTATTTTTTTTTTTTTTGTGTGAGTGTGTGTGGGGGGGTGTCTGTTTACTTCACAAGGGCAGCAAACTATTCCCTGGCCCACTTAGTAAAAGTAAAGTATTCTTGGACAAAATTGTCTCCCCTTTCACTACTATGCAGTGTGCTATTTGTTTGGATGTTGTAGATCATCTGATGGTGGCTGCATTTCTGTGGTGATGGATAGGTATGGATTTTTAAAGCACTCTGGGATTCTTTAGGAAGAAAGGTACTATGTAAATATAATATAAGGTTGTATATGTAAGCAACAAAACTTGTTTTTAGGGCAGAAGATGTTGCCTTTCCAGAGCAGGGTTATTTTGATGGTAAGATTTTGTGACTGTAACTATTGTTCTCACAGACCTACAACCTCATGAACTCCAAATTGAAAGTTAGAAGTTTGTCCTAGATATCATTGTGACCCTTTACAAGTCTTACTCATGTTGCTTTATTTGCCTAAACTATGTTCTTGCTATCGATTGCTTAGACTGCGTGGCACTTTTATGATTTAATGCTGTCTTTTGCAATACAGCTGTGAAACTATATGAAGAGGATCTGAGTAACTTTATTCTTAATGTTCTGTGCATTCCAAGTACAGAATCCTTGCAAAGCATCTTGGGATTAGGCCTCTGAATTGACTTTTTCAGTTAGTATATTAGGCACTAGAATACATTGTGCAGCTATAGAGCTGCCTTAAAGTTAGCCCCCCCCTCCTTTTTATTTAAAAAAAAGCCTTTGTTAGAAAGTGGTGCATACTTTAAAATTCAGCCTAGTATTTTGCTGTAAATATTCCCCTCGAATGTGAGTAATAATTTAGTCACAGCAAAATACTATGTTATCTTGGACTTCTAAACTATTTTGCTATTGTAGATGAAAAGGGCCCATTGCTCTACAAATACAATCTTGGAGACCCTATATAAAACAGTTATCCCTCAACAGTGTTGAAACTGGCATCCATTTTGCAGTATACTCTAGACCAGTGTTTCCCAAACTTGGGACCCGCTTGTTTAGGGAAAGCCTCTGGCAGGCTGAGCCGGTTTGTTTACTTGCCATGACCGCAGGTCCAGCCGATCACGGCTCCCACTGGCCACGGTTCGCCGCTCCAGCCCAATAGGGACCGCTGGAAGCAGCGGCCAGTACGTCCCTCGGCCCACGCTGCTTCCAGAAGCCCCCATTGGCCTGGAGCAGTGAACCGTGGCCAGTGGGAGCTGCGATCGACTGGACCTGTGGTTGTGGCAGGTAAACAAACCGGCCCGGCCCACCAGGGGCTTTCCCTACACAAGCGGCGTCACAGGTTTGGGAAACACAGGCCTAGACCTTAATTCTTTCAGAAGGAAAGCTGCTGCAATGGAGTCTTGAGGAAAGAGGCGTGAGAACCAGAGGTCTGGGAATTGGCTGTTCTCCCTGGAGATCCTTGTTTCCTCCTCCTCTCTCTCTCTCCCTCTAACTTTTCCCTTGTATTAAAAAAATAAATAAATACCAACCCACCCCCTGCCCCCTACCCCCAACAAAACCCGACAAAAAGTACAAATGTGCAGATAATTCACAGCTTGTACCATCCTGGGTAGAGTTTGAAATGGATGAAATATTAAACCCATGAAAATCTTTCATGTAATACAACACTAACTGAGTGAACTTTGGTGGCACTAAAAGGGGGCAGGTGTCCTGTTCATCTGTCAGTCTGCAGATTACAGCATTTTCTGGGCTGAGTCAGGGAGAGGTCTTCCTGAAGTGATCTGTGCATTTGTGAGACCTGATGCAAGATGCCTCTTTATTCTGTGCAACTTTTTCCCCTTGAATGTCAGGCTTCTCAGTTAGGTAGACTTTTCTGTCAGGTGGGGAGGGAGCTGTTCATTGGGGAAAAAAAAAAAATCTGATGCCTAAGATCTTGTTAATGCAAACTGACAGCATTTTGTATTATTCAGTTATGAAGTGTAAAGATCAGCCAAATGGAGTATTTAATCATAAGCTAATTATCAGATCTAATTATTAAAATCAAATTCTTTTTTAAAAATAGCTTTAAAATAGTGTTAAATAAACAAAGAAAGATTGAATCCGCAAAAAATAAAAACCACTCACTGTCTCTGACACAGAAACATACCTAGACCCTGGTAAGATCCAGATGTTGGCTTTCACACTATGGAAAACACTTTTGCTGAGTCATGTCTTCAATTAGTAGAAGAAAGCAGGTTGAAACAAGTGATTGACTTCATATTTTCAAGTTTAGACTACTAAATCATACCTTGAAAGTTACATATAGTGTACTTAATTTTTCAGTTAGTTTATGATGTGGTTTTTAAATAGTGAATTTATTCCTGGAGCTTGAATTAAATTTTATCCTGTATTAAAAAGCAAGCAGCAGTTAAGCTTTATATAGATAGAATTCTTTCCATTTCACTTCATGAAGTTTTACAGTATATCTAGTTCTTTAGTAATAGACTGATCAGATTTGTCAAAAGTATGTATTCTTTAACATCACCTTTATGTTTCTAGATTAAAACCCTATGAATCCATATGGTTTTGTGTTATGTTCAAGATCCAGAATAGCAAAATCTAGGCTTGTATTGTTCAGTTTTAGGTAATGTTAATTGGTATCCAGCTAGTCAAAATAATGTAATAAAATACCTTAAGTTGGCACAACTAAAGGCTTGTATGCTGTTTCTTTAAGAAACCAGCTTGTCCAGGGTGTGTTAACCAGATCAACCTAACATGCTAGCAAGGAAAAGTTCTTTAAATAATGGATATTAAGTTTTACCAATCACAGATACAAGTTTTAGTGACAGGGTGGAGTTTTTTCCATTTCAGCCAGTAGAACTGAAGAAGGTGGGGCTTTCTGTCCAGGTTAGGTTGCTCAGGAGTACAGCTTCCAGTGAAGTTAATCTGGGGTGAACCAAACAGAAAATTGTGCGATTTTCTTGGTAGGATTTTTTTGTTTGTTCTAATCTTGTTGTATTTCTTCATTTTACCCTCTAAGGCACTTATGCTTATGTGTGTGCCAAATTTTGTGATTGTTTGGTTTTCCAGTGCTGGCAGAATATTAAAATATATGCGGGGAAGCAGAACAAAAGGGCTCTTTGGGCAGGAAATAAGCTGTTGAGAGATGCAAACTTGACTGAGTTTCTTTTATCATTTATTGCTAGTTTAAAGTTTGGTATTTTTATTTGAGAAAGTCCAGTTGTACAACAGTATCTTACCTAGTTGTGTTAATTGTAAAAAAAAAAATTGAGGCTCATGCTGCTGTTTTCTATAATGTTGTGTAACTGCAAAAGAGCTTTATTTTTAACTCTGACTTCTCTGGTTCTGATGAGACCTGAATTAACTGAATGTGACAGTTGCTTCTAGATTATACAATGATAACATTTGTTTAAAGTCATCTGCTTTAGTTTTAAGTCATGTCCATGTTTGTCATTTAAGATTGATACTATTTATTTTTTGTGTTATACATAAAAAGGAGAAGAACACTTTGTATAGATTTTGGTATATTTGGAACAGTGTACGCAAAGAAGCTTAAAAGCTAGATTTAATGTTTTCTAAGTCCCCTCCATCCCCCTTTTCTCTTGATATTCTGGGAAGTTGTGTTAAGGACCATCAGATCTCCAATTAAAAAAACAAAAACAAAAGGGGTCCGGGGAGGAAATTCATTCCTCTTGCGCTTTGTTGCAGCCACGGTCCTTCCAGCTGAAGATGGGGCTTCCTTCAAAACTAATCAATACAATACCACTCCAAATCTTATGTATTACTTGAGCATAGTGTGATGGTTACTTGTTCTTTGGGAGCGGGGAGAGGGTTATCTTTATTTTCCACACTATTTCCCTCCCCCCCACCCTTTTGGCTTTCATATTTAGGGATGTCTTTTTGTAATACCTTTTCTCAGTGTCCCAAGGGTCTTCAGGCTTGGACCATGCTATAAATTTAGTATTATGAAGAGGAGTTTCTATTGAGTGTTGCAAAGTGTTTTTACTGTGATCCCTTTGTATTCCTAGACAGAGAGATCAGATAGTGCCCAAGTCTGGGTATTTGCTTCAAATGCAAGGCATACTTTTTTTTTTTTTTTTAAAAAAGCCTTCCCTAATTACTCCCCCCTTCCTTCACAAAACAGCGTATGTGCATGCACGCACAGATGTATTCGTACACACCTGCTCCTGGGGATCAAAGAAATACTATATTATGTTCTCTGACATTTGATTAACATTAATTCTTAAATACCAAGTTGATGGATGCATTACAAATAGCTAAGATGCGGCAGTACCTGGAAGTTTGGGGAATAGAAGAACAGACATGAAAATCAAATCAGGATCTTCCAGGTGACAGTGCAAAGCATTTCTCAAGATAATTAAACATGGTCAACATGGTACACTTCACACATTTTCAATTTTCCATTAGTTAATTTTCTTTTAAAAAAATTTGGATCATAAATTGGTTTCATTTTTGTTTAAGAACATCCTATTACAGTGGCATCTCAGACTTGGTTCAGTATTTTATAGGCTTACATACACTTATTACATATTCTGATTTTATTATGGAATAATTTCATTCACTTTCTAAAATTTTTTGGGAATGTGTTTTACTACTAGAAAGTATTGTTACAAAATGTGTGACCATCAAACTATGGAAATATTTTTAATACTCATCAGTAGCTGTACTGGCCATTCTAACTGCCCTTGGGCCAGATGCCTCTTATTTAAATTGCTACTCTTTAATTACAGGAGAAAGGGAGTACTTCAACAAAAGTTGACTTTAAGTGCAAAGTATTACAAACATCTTTCAGCTGAAGTTAGGCCTTAATTGAGTGACCAGAGTTCATGTTTCAAATGAAAGCAAAAAAGAAAAAATAATCTACAGGCTTATACTTGTGCAAACTAAGCATGTATTATATGTATGTATATTTAATGTACACAAGCAAAATCATACATATTTTTGTAATATTAAAGACTAATTATGCAGAATGCTTCTTTTACTTAGCTGACATTTTCAGCAGACTTTTCCAGTTTAACTTATTTCAAACCAGTCAGTGGTTGAGGCAACCATTCTTTAATTTTTCTCGCACATGATCTACTTCGCTAGTAAAGATGGGACCAGTAATTTTCCTGGTGCATTAAACTTTTGAACAGGTCACTTCTGAGTCTTCACCTCATGTATATAATTCTGATTGGCCCTAAAGAATAAAAGTACTACTTTGCTGGCATGGCTGGAGAACTTCTGTATCAAGATACAACAGGCATTCTTACCTATATTCAGAATTGTAGCTAAACAATCTGCATAGATTTGCTAGTTATTCCAACAATTTTTACTGGTAAAACATCATCTTACACAGACAAGTCTTCTACACACAGAGGGGTGTATATTCTGTGTTTGGAGATTCATGTACGTACTGCTTATGTCAAGATGGAAATTTACACATCTGATGTAAGTGAAGTTAACATTTTCTTTATGTTTAAACTCCTAACTGACACTTAGAGCTAGATCATGCTTTCTTCATCCATTCATGGAAAAGAGAGGACAAAGGACCCATTCTTCCTTCCACCTACCTTCTGAAGTCACTCCATGGAGTAGTGATTATGTGGTCCTGCATTGAGCGTGGGTGTAGCTGAAGCACGCTGCCCCTGACCCTTCAGCTCTGTGTAAACTACAGTACTTGGGAAAGATAGTACAACTTGGGGCTGTATTGCATTTCTCATGGAACTCCCTTCATGGTGAAGCTACTGCTTTAAGGTTGTCCAAAGTAGGAAAAGTGGTGCAGTATTAATATGTTTGTAAAAACTGCCTTGTCCATACTAGAATTTTTACCACATTTGCCATGTTAAGTGTTAGCTACCACATGTAGCTATTTTTCTAGTGAAGACAGAGCCTAAGTGGGGATCCAAGGAGCAGCTTTTGCTGTGCTGCCAGCAAGTGGATTACGGATAGGGTATTGGAGGTACCGAGCTCACACACAAGATCAGGGACTTCAAGTGGATATCTTTGGCTTGCCATGGTGTGGAATTTTGCTGTGGAAGAGGTTGATTATACTGTAACAAAGTTGTGTGAAAATAATCAATCAATAAAATGACCTGTAAAGCAATAAAAAATAGTTTTGGCCCATTAAGATGTATATAACAGAGGCTTGAAAAGTTTCTTCAGCATAACGTGTTTTTTGGTTTTTTCTGCTTTGTTTTTTTTACTGTAGAAATATCAGAAATGTTAAGTCCTTCTTCCCTGATTTTGTTGGATGTGTGAGGGTGTGTCTGCACTTTGAGATGAAGAGGTAAACTCCAGCTCAAGAAGCCGCACCCCTGGTAGTTCTGATTGAGCTAGTGTGCTAAAAATAGTGTATAGCAGCCTGAGCAGTGGGAGGGATTAACCACCCTGACTACATACTCATCCCAGACCCAGGTACGTACTTGGGCAGCTAACCCCTTGTGCTGCTGTGGCTATATTCTGTCCTTATTGAGCTAGCATGAGTATGTCTCTTTGAGCTGGAATTTATACCTCCAACTCAGAGTGTAGACATACCCTCAGATATGTGTGGTAACTTCTCAACCCTTAACTGAAGGGTGGGGGACAGGTGATACATTTTTACAGATCTCTTATTTCAACTGTGTTTAGAGGGCTTTTGAGTTAAACAGGAATTAGCAAAAATGTTTTAAACAGTCTAAATGAAAAGCATTGCCCTCCCTCAATCAGGCTTTCCTTGCTTGTTATGCTCCTAGTTCTCTAGTTGTTCATAACATTGCAGGTAAAATGGGGTAAACAAGACATGAACTTTTAATGTTACATACAGAGAGCTTTTTTAAAAGGTTTTATTAATCATGAAGAAACAAAATAAGTTAAAAACCTATTTTCTTTCCCCTACCCCTTTAAGTCCACTTCAGGCAACATCTTGAGGCTCTTTGTCAAATAACTGAAGCCTTGAACTTAAGGGCGAGTCTTCACTAGCAACGTTAAAGCACTGCGCTCTCCCAGTGCTCTTAAAAAGAAAAAAAACCCACTTCCACAAGGGGAATAGCTACAGGCGCTGGGAGCACAGCTACCTGCGCTGGCACTTTACAGTGCTGAAACTTACAGTACTTGGGGGTGTTTTTTCGCACCCCTGAGCGAGGAAGTTGCAGCGCTGTGAAGTGGCAGTATAGACAAGCCCTTACATACTAAACAAGCTATAGGGATTGAAAGCTTCATATTTGCCAGAAAGTGGTGATAAGGGGTGTAAGAGGGTGACTATTTACTTCCCATACAGTAGTTTTTAAATGGGAAATCTGTAGAAGTTACCTCTTCTGCTGTAAACCTGTCAAGATTTGCAGAACCTGAACTTGTCTCTGCATTCAGAATTTAGGCTTCCTGTGCACAGGGTGATTCCTGGTTAGCCATTTTATGTTGTGCTGTGACACATTTGTATCATGACACTAACAAATCCCACATCCTGAAGGATAGCCTAATATGTAGTAATACCATGTTTGCTGGACCAAACTTTGAACAGCATGGGTGACCTGGCAGGCTCTGACAACCACTCAAACAGTTTAAGAAGCCCATGTTTACGGTAGTGATGCTATGGTGTGCCTCCTATGATTTATAGTGCTAATTTGTGTAGCCACATGAGGTGTTGGGGAGATGTATAAATACAAATTCAAAGCTACCTTACAGTAGGAGCTTAAAATTAATATTTTTTTAGGCCAAAAATTAGCTATTGCCAGCATACTTGAATGCCCTGTATTGGACTTCAGAAATTCTTTTACTCATAACTATTTTCTACCATGAATGTGTGTCTGCGCTACAGTTAATTTGGGCAAAGAAAATAGACTAGATGCTTTCACTTTCTGGCTGTTGAGTACTAACACAACTTTGGACTGTTGGCCTATTTAAGTTTCTCCCATAAATCCTATTTTCACAAGCATTTGGGACTAACTCAAGCTGACAGTAGTAGTTTTCAAACTAAGGAGTAATTTATATATCTTAGAACTAAATGTGTTTAGAAATATATGTAGATTGATTTAACCATTTGTTCATATTGTGTATCTGGTCGCAAAAGAAAAAATGCTAAGCATCAGATAACAAACGTGGTTACTTTTTTTGCATTAAACTCTTGTAGGAAGTGGAGTGAATGAAGTTGCTTTCAGAAGTACAGCCTCATGGAATTATGTCCTTAATATTGTAGTACTTTTATTGTCCAGTAGAACATTGTTTAAAGCAGCTTAGTAGGACAGGTGTGGCAATACAGTGAATCTTTCTTAACAAGAGACCTGCAGCTTTTGGATAAATTGGTGTGTCTGTTAAAGGGTGAGAATGCAAAATAAGAAGTTGAAGGTGTGTTTTCCTGTCTAGCTTCTCTGAATTCAGGTAAGCAGCTTACTAAGGTAGCTTTTGTTGTCAGTGCAGGGGAGTTTATATAATTCAAATTTTCTAAGAACTGCATTAGGCTTTTTATGTTGGGATAGTTCTAATTATTATTTTTATTATTATAATTGCATGATACTGCTGGATATTGGAATAAAGTTGCTTTGCAGTTGTAAAGTTTGGCTGAGTAAAATTCAAAGATAAGTTGGTCATGTAATCACTGCACAGTATAAAAATCCCACTTTATTAAGAGGTAGGGTTTCCAGGTGTCCAGTTTTTGACCGGAACACCTGGTCAAAAAGGGACCCTGGCAGCTCCGGTCAGCACCACTAACTGGGTCGTTAAAAGTCCAGTTGGCACAGGGCTGATAGGCTCCCTACCTGTCTCTACGCGGCTCTCGGTAAGTAGTGACATTATCCTTCTGGCTCCTATGTATGGCGGTGGCCATAGGGGCTCCATGCACTTCCCGTGCCCCGAGTGCTTTCTCCGCAGCTCTCATTGGCCAGCAACTGCAGCCATTGAGAGCTGCGGGGGCTTTGCCTGCAGCTGGGGGTTGCGCGCAAAGCCTCCTGGCCGTGCCTCTATCTAGGAACCAGAGATGCCCTCACCTGCTCCTGCACCCCAACCCCCACAGCCCTAATCCCCCATCTGTACCCCAAACTCCTCATCCCTGGCTTCACTCCAGAGCCTGCAGCTGGAGCCCCTATCCCCTCGCTCACCCCAACCCCCTGCCACAGTCCAGAGCCCCGTCCCACACTCTGAAACCCTCAACCCTGGCCTGGAGCCCCTTCTTGCACCCCAAATCCCTCAGTCCTGGCCCCACTGCAGAGCCAGCACCCCCAGCGAGACCCCTTACCCACTTCTGCACCCCAACCCCCTTTCTCAGTCCAGAACCCCCTCCCACACCCTGAACCCCTCATTTCTGGCCCCACCCCAGAGCCCTCACCCCAAGCCGGAGCCCTCATCCCCTCCCGCTCCCCAAGCCCTTGCCCCAACCCAGTGAAAATAAGCGAGTAAGGTTGGGAGAGAACGAGCGATGGAGGGAGAGGCCTCAGAGAAGAGAAAGGGCAAGAGTGAGGCAAGGGTGTTCAGTTTTCTGTGGTTAGAAAGTTGGCAACCCGATTAAGAGGTGGTGAAACACAAAATGAAACATGACTGTCCACCTCGGTAGAGCAGCAGGGATTCTAAAGAGGGAGATTATGAATTATTTTTATTTAGCAGAACACATAAGCAACTGATTTTAAACAACAGTAGACGTCTATTAAAAAGACACTTTGCTGTTAATGTTACAAAGATTCTCTTTTCTTTTTAAAAAGGAGCTATCAACTAATTTACAACAAATCAGTTTCCCAGTAAGATTTAGAGGTCAGGATAGAAAGAATAAAAGCTTTCATCTCACTGTATTTAAGTAATTTATGTGATCTGGCCCAACTTTCAAATATTGATGCCTTTTCATAGGTGTAGTACAAATTGCAAGTTTGATTTAAAACTAGGAGTTATGTACCATATTGACAGTCAACTAAATTTCTGTCTCTTGCATTTTAAAAGATAACTTGCTTCTGTTCTGTCCTTTTTATCCTTCTTAATGCCATACTGTTCTCTTAATTAATCATAATGTATCTTCCTTCAATTTCATCTGTTCTTTCTCTCTCTCTCCCCATTGTTATATCTCCACCCTCTGTTTATCTTTTTCCTATATGTTTAAGTAAAATTGCTCAGTATACTTTTCTAACTTGCCAGAAAAAGCAACTTGTGCAGTTTTGTAGACATGTATTTTAGAGATTTCAGACTGACCTGGCTAATGTTTAGTTTGATTTTACTATAGCAATTAGCTTGCCATTCTGCAAAGTCACAGTGTGACCTATGGCCTAAGTTTTGTATGCACAGTACATAAACCAGTCCTTGCTGGTTTGTTGCCCATTTATCCCCATCTCTTTCTAATTTTTACATCAATTCTTCATTCCACAACCACAGATACTGGAAGTGATATCAGCCGGTCCCCTATATTGGAGAATCCTCATGTCCCTGCCTCAGCCCTGATGACAGTGTAATTTCTCACTGTCAAGGCTGTTTTTCCTGTCATAAGAATTGGTTGAAACTCTTTGGTAAGCCTTAATTGACCAGAAGGCTCCTTCAACTTGGAGTGAAATATGCCTCACAAAATAGATTTTAATGTTTAAAATTGACTTTAACATCTAAATTAGCTTTTTAAAAAACAGTATTTTTCAGCAATGGTAGGACAGGTCTTTTAAATAACGAAACTTCACTTGACTTAATCATGTGATTTATTTATATGTTTCTTCAACAAGCTTGTGTCTACCTTTTTCAATCTTTTGTTACTGTACATGTTTCTAAGGAGATCCCAGTGGTTGAGGAAGAAGTACTTTTTACTGGTAAAGGCTGCAGTTGGTCAGATTGTGAATTGTTGATCTTGGACATCCTGCCCAATGAAATGTTACTGTTACCGTAAACACAGTATCCCATATGTTGTTTGGTCTCATCACTTACCAACAGTGAGGAAAGAGAGTACTTAGTACTGTTAATAAATACCCCAAAGGGTGCCTGCCACTTCAGATACATAGACTGACAGGCCCTGTTTCAGAGGTTACAGTTTAAAAGCACAAAAGAGAAGGAAAGGAATTATATAACCTGCAAGCAAAATGACTGAATTGAAATTTGGCATGCATATTGTTAGTTCTACAGATTTTCTTTTTCTTCCATCCCCTTTATCTGCTCCCTCTTGCCATGTGACCATATATTTTTTCTATGTAGTGTTATGGAAAGAACTCTGTACATGGGTGCCATCATATTAAGTGGGGAAACAGTGGCATCCAGCGATACTATTTAGACTGTTGTGATCTTAACTTGCTGATATAAATATTCTGGATGGTAAATGAGTAAGGGGATGATGGGAGGAGGAAGGGGAATTGACCTGGACTTGAATATCTAACGCAGAAATGGGCAAACTATGCCCTGCAGGCCACATCCAGCCCAGAGGCATGTTCTGCCCAGCCCCTGAGTTCCTGGCCCTGGAGGCTAGCCCCTAGCCCCTCCCCCGCTGTCCTCCCTCCCCGCAGCCTCAGTTCACTGCGCCGTGGGCACAATGCTCTGGGCGGCGGGGCTGCGAGCTCCTGGGGCAGCGCAGCTGCAGAGCCCGGCCTGACCTGGTGCTCTGTGCTGTGTGGTTTATGGCTGGCTCCAGCCGGGCGGTGCAGTTGTAGCACCGCCAGCCACCGGTGCTCCAGGCAGCGCGGTAAGGGGCAGGGAGTGGGGTTGAATAGAGGTCAGGGGAGTTCGGAGGGGTGGTCAGGGGCTGGGGGTGTGGATAGGGGTGGGCGCAGTCAGAGGGTGGGGAACAGGGAGGGTTGAATGGGGGCAGAGGTTCCAGTAGGTGGGTCAGGGAGAAGGGTTGGCTGGATGGGGTAGGGGTCCTGGGGTGAGGCAATCAGGAAGGAGAGGAGGGGTTGGATAGGTCGGCGGGGGGCAGTCTGGGGCAGGGAGTTCCAGGGGTGGTCAAGAAGGAGGGGGAGTGGATGGGGCAAGGGTCCTGGAGGGGGAGGAGGGAAGAGGGGCGCTAAGTTGACAGCTGCTGCATCAATTGCAGCAGCATAGATCTCCTGGGTAGTGAAGACCAGCCCATAGCCTTAGCGTCCTTGGCTAAATGTGCTTTCCTATACCACTGTTGCATGATTTCAGTTAGCTGCCCCAGGGTGGTGTGTTTTGAGAACCTTCAAAAGGCAAGTCACTACATAAATGCAAACTGTTGTAGATTCAGTATAGTGAAATAAACACCCCTCCCTCTGAGACAAGGTGCTGATTTGACATAACATAAATCCTGGCTGGACAAGGCTGAGATCTGAGGCTGATAATTAAATCTGACCTGCCTCCCTATTTTTTGTAAATGATCCCCAAGCTACACTTCAGGGAGACTATATACATATTCAGCTGTGTGCTTCCTGCCTAATGTATGGCAGTTGGCATTTTGGACATCTACAAGGAAACTGAGGAAGAAGGCCAACTTTCATTTCCGTGTGACTTGTGATGCGCCAATCACCCAATGCCCCCATGCTTAAGTGCAAGTTGACAGCTTGTGTACGGGGCAATGAATAATTAAACTTCACTTGTGCAGATGGGATTTTGGTGAACTAGACTGCATGAGACAAGGTGGGTGAGGTAATGTATTTTATTGGATCAACTTCTGTTGGTGAAAGACACCCTTTCAAGCTACAATCAGCACAAGTCTTTCTTAGCCAGCATGCAGAATCAGCACTTTTATCCTATGGTTACACTCGCTTTTTACAATCTTTGGAGAACAGGCTTTTAAAATGTACCTTATAAGTTACTGGATGCCCAAATACAAAAATAGAGAAGCACCCTCTGAGTCAATGGATAAATTTAAGTGCATTGTAGAAAATTGGAGAAGTAATTCTTGCCACAGGGAATTGAATGCTTATATTTCTCACTATGCTGAAAATGTGTCCCTGCATATCCTCTCTACAGTTGGCAAGGCAGTAACTTTCAGCTGAGTGCCCCATGTAGCATGTGATCACAGTGAGAATATTGTATATTCTGTACACTTAAATTAGACATGGTGCACAACTCCAGATGGAAGCAACATAGCATACTATAGTGACTGGTAATAGCAATAACCGTGAAAGTTAACCATATCCCCAGGTCTTGAATTGTTAACTTAAATGATACAATTTGTATTGGAGTAGCACCAAGGAGCCCCAGTCATGGACCAGGACTCCATTGTGCTAGTTGTACAACTGCAATGCTATAAACTGACTTTCAAATTCTACACTGTACTGTTTATGCAGCAACTGCTTTTAGTTTCTGTTCTTGCTGTCAAAATTTTTTGCAACAGGTATCTTTTGAGAACTTGTGTTAAAACAGCTTTTTATCACTGCCTCTTTCCTCTAGGTTTAAATATTTGTTTAAAGTAAGTGAG
The DNA here is from genome assembly GCF_003597395.2 of Chelonoidis abingdonii. NCBI lineage: Eukaryota > Metazoa > Chordata > Testudines > Testudinidae > Chelonoidis > Chelonoidis abingdonii. The sequence goes on along the minus strand of NC_133777.1, from coordinate 70,261,115 downwards.
GCCCTTGCTGCTTTGAGAGAGAAGGGTATGTGTACGCTGCAATTAAACAGCCATATCTGGCCCATGTCAGCTGCCTCAGACCCTTGGGCAGTGGATTGTAAAATTGCAGTGTAGATGTTGAGGCTGGGACTGGAGCCTAGGCTGTGACACCCTCCTCATCTCAGAGTTTGGGCTCCACCCTGAACTTGAATGTCTGCAGTGCAGTTTTATAATCCTGCAGCCCAAGACCCACAAGACTGACTCAGTTGACAGGTGCCAGCTGCGGGTGTCTAACTGCAGTATAGGCATACCTTTATGGGCAGTCTACACTGTGATTTTTAAGTATCAGAGGGGTAGCCGTGTTAGTCTGGATCTGTAAAAGCAGCAGAGAATCCTGTGGCACCTTATAGACTAACAGACGTTTTGGAGCGTGAGCTTTCCCGTGGGTGATACCCACTTCGTCAGACGCAGGTAGTGGAAATTTCCAGGGCAGGTATATATATGCTCAGCAAGTAAGCTAGATAACTGAGGTTAGTTCAGTCAGGGAGGGTGAGGCCCTGTTCTAGCAGTAGAGGTGGTGAAAACCAAGGGAGGAGAAACTGGTTTTTGTATTAGCAAGCCATTCACAGTCTTTGTGAGTCCAGAGCTGATAGTGTCAAATTTGCAAATGAACTGAAGCTCAAGTCAGTTTCTCTTTGAAGTTGGTCCTGAAGTTTTTTGCTGCAGGATAGTCCAACTTAAGGTCTGCTATAGTTGTTGGCAGGGAGGTTGAAGTGCTTCTCCTACAGGTTTTTGAATATTGCTATTCTGATATCTGATTTTGTGTGCCCTATTTATCGTTCCGTATGTGATTGTCCAGTTTGCCGATGTACATAGCAGAGGGCATTTGCTGGCATAATGATGCGTATGCCCACTGAATTACGTATTCTCACCAGCTTCACTTGCACACCACCATAGTAACTCTAGCTCAGGAACCAATTCATGCAACAAACTCTCGATGCACTCTCGCCCACATATCTACACTCAGCGACACCATCAAGGTACTAAACCAGATCAGCCATACCATCACCTGGTTCATTCACCTCAGCCAACGCAATGTAATTACGCGCTATCATGCCAGCAAGCCCTATGCTTATGGTAACATCGGCAACTGGACAATCATACGGAAAGGGATAAATGGACACAATCAGATATCAGGAAATGGCAGATCCAAACCCTGTAGGAGAGCACTTCAACTCCCTGAGCACACTAAAGCAGACCTTAAGGTGGCTATCCTGCAGCAAAAAAACTTCAGCGACAGACTTCAAAGAGAAACGCTGGCTTCAGTCATTTGCAAATTTGGCAACTATCAGCTCTGGACTCCATAAGACGGAATGGCTTGCAAGCTTACAGAACCAGTTTCTCCTCCCTGTGGTTCAACAACCTCTACTGCTAGAACAGGCCTCACAACCTCCTGACTGAGACTAAACCTCCGTTATCTCTAGCTTACTTCTAGCATATATATATGCCCTGGAAATTTCCACTACCTGCGTCTGACGAAGTGGGTATTCACCCACGAAAGCTCACGCTCCAAAACGTCTGTTAGTCTATAAGGTGCCACAGGATTCTCTGTGATTTTTAAAAAACTTGCAGCATTGAGTCTGAGAGCTCAGATTAGCTGACACTGGCTGCTGGGCTAAAAATAGCAGTGTAGACATTTGGACTGCAGCCCAGACTCTGAGACTCTCCCCCCCTTGCAAGGGCCAAAAACCAGGGTTCTGAGCCCAAATATCTACACTGCAATTTTAGAGCCCCACAGCTTCAGCCCAAGTAAGCTAACACAGGCCAGCTGCAGGTGTTTTACTTCAGTGTAGATAAATACTCCTACCCCCAAGGGCTTCTGGGACCCGGGGTCCAAGCCCTGGGTTAGCATGATTTGTGTGTAGACAGAAGAGGGGTTAAGCTTGACCCAGAGTTCAAACCCTGGCTTACATTGCAGTGTAGACATACCCTTAGAATATTCGATTCACTGAAGCTCAAAATAAACTACTAATTTTGTAAATGTTTGAATTTCCTTTGCAGAATATCATCTTGTAAAACTAGAACTGTTTTCAAACACAGGATCTAAGACAGCTTTTGGAGTTGTGCTACTCTGCTTTACATTTTATAAATGATATTCAAAACATACCTGATCTTATCCCTCAGAATCCTAAACTAATCTAGGTAGGTACCCCTTGGGTTAGCTAAATTGAATAGCAAAATTTTACACTGTGAGAACACATCGTCTCTGTTTCAGCTTCCACCCCAACACTTCAGTAAGACAGTGTGTCCCAGACAGTCTCTGATATCGGGTATCGTTTTCCTCATTACCATCGCCTTTGCATCCCTTGTGTCCCTCAGTTATACCTCTCAAGTTTCCTTTATCATTCCATTGTTCCTCATGACCTCCCCCAGAAAGATGTTCACACAAGTCCCTTCAGAGATGGATAAGACAATCTCATATGTAATGTCCATATTTATGGGTCTGAAATTTATTCAGAATTAGTCTTTGCTTGTATAAACAACTTTGGTTCCTGTTTTTCCTGTATTACTATTTAGTTCATACCAGTGGTCCAGCTACCTCTGCCTTCAAATTTTATTGCAAAATAAGCATGCCTACTCTAAGGATTGTTTGCTATTTGTCTAACTTATAGGCATGATTTTGCATTTTTATTTCCTGTTTTGGGGAGGTCAGCCTGAATCCAGCTCTAGCGACAAAGCTCTTATTTTCCTATAATTTGTAGCTGTATAAGTATGGCTCAGCAGTTTAACATTCCTCTGTCATAGAAGAGGTAAAAGTAATTTAAAATGTTACAGCAGTGCCCTTTAGTCTTAAATTCTGAATGTGTCCTGATGACATTCTGGTTAGCGCACTCACCTTTGGGCCACAAAGTTATGGCTTTGTCAGGACTTGTGTACTGATGCTGTACTTCAGAATTGGAAAATAGAGGTGTGCTGCTATTGGTACTGTGACTTCAGTCAAATGATAAACAGCAATTTTTCTTGCCATTTCTGGAAACTAAATATTTCCTGGTTTTGCTTTAAGATTACTTCTCCAACACTGCTTTGACAAGTTCACTGTAGGCCCTTTGGCCTTGTCTTTATTAGCATTTTCTCATAAAATCTCCCACCAGTGGGACAAGGCAAGCTGACTTGGAAAAATGTGATTTGAGATTTTTAGGGCCCTAACTTTGCAAAGTTATTTCTGAAGAACTTGGAAACCAGAAATATGCACAGTTTAAATACATTAATGATGTTATGATAGACATCTGAAACACATCTTGTGATTTTTATTTGTATTTCACTATTCTGAACTGAATATGTACAAACTGGGAAAGAATTCGGAGACTATATCTTTGGACTGGGGCATTTGGTCTCCTATGCAGTGCAACAGGTATGTCAGATGCTTCAGTATAAAGAAGTGGTACTCTAAAAACTAGGTAAAAACCAATAGCTCTGTGTAACAGCCTGTAGTTTCTGGAATTCTAACATTTTGATGAAACTCTTTTTTGTTCATGCTTTGCTTCTGTTAAATCTCTGGTGTAAACCAAATGTGATTTCTTAGTAGTCAAGAAAACTGAGTGTACTGTTATAATGCTGATATTCCTAATACTTACACATCTTTCAATAGATTTTCTCTGTCATGCTAGAGCAGCTTGATGAGAACAGGGAAACTTTATGGAACCACCACTTCACTTTGTACAATGCAGCTTGATGTGAATACATTTTGTACAAAAAGTGATTTTTGCTTACCACTTATCCTCTGAGTGGTCATTGTATGTAATTTGCTCTACCGGTAAGAGATGAACCAGAGTTCCTGAAGTGCCTTATTTTCAGCAGCTAGGATCTTTGATCCCTAAAACTATTTTCTGCTGATCTGTTTTATGTGAAGGTTGAGTGTGGCTGTAAGTGGTAATTACTATTTCAAAGTAACAGCTATTCATGGTGCAGTATATGCAAAGACATTTGCTGAAAGCTAAATCTTCATAATCAGTGATTCTCTTGGTATTGATATAGAGAATTTGTGTTTCTTGTAACTTTATTTAGATCATTACTACTCCTACACAAAATAATAAAGTATATGTTCAGTAAGTCCTGATGCAATCAAATTTTGAAGAGCACGTCAGATTATGGTAGTAAGTAATGTAGAGGCAGGGAGTGTGATGTTGTTAGCTGTTGGTACAGTGCCTAGCTCAGTGGTCTACTATGACTAGGTATCCTAGGTGTTATATGGTAATACTACTAATTATAGTAACTTGTGTCCTAGCCCAGGTCAGACATAATCATTGCTGATCTTTCTTCTCTTTCCTGCTCCTGCTGTCCTGTGCCCACTCATTGTTGGGATTGTGAGATCAAAGATAAACCACCACTTGCATCCTTTCCCCTCCTCCTACCTACTGTCCCTACTCCGTTCTTTACCTGCTGACCTTCCACTTTCATCCTTACCTCCCTGCTTGTTGCTGTTCTTGCCTCCTTTCTGCAGTGTGAGGCTACGTCTACACTACCCGCCATATCGGCGGGTTACAATCGATTGCTCGGGGATCGATATATCGCGTCTCATCTAGACGCAATATATCGATCCCCAAGTGCGCTTATATCTATTCCGGAACTCCACCAACCCCAACGGAGTTGCGGAATCGACAGGGGGAGCCGCGGACATCGATCCCGCGTGGTGAGGACAGGTGAGTAATCCGATCTTAGATATTCGACTTCAGCTACATTATTCACGTAGCTGAAGTTGCGTATCTAAGATCAATTTTCCCCTGTAGTCTAGACCAGCCCTGAGTGTGAACCAGGTAAGTAAGCCATTCATCTCCTCCCCTCCCCATGAACAGGTCAATGTGGTGAGACTTACTATGTTGCTGGATTTTTGGGAGGCTCCAAATATTGCACTGGCTGGTTGCTAACTTTCAGATTCCAGTAACATTACAGGAATTGGAGATTAGGGGGGAAACCAGTTAGGATTGTCTTTTCCATGCTCTGCAGAGCCCCAACTAGAATCGGTCTGATATAAATTTTGATCTTAGCTAAAAGGCCACATGTATGAAACACTGAAGAAACACATCTTTCACCAGAAAGTGGCTTTGCGATAGGAAATCATAAGTGAATATCAGGTAGCTGACTTATTAAAAAGTGATTTTAATAGAATATATTTTTATATAGTTTGTGGGCGTTAATTTTGGAACATGAAATGGTATGGTGATTATTCAAACTAAGGCAATATGATTCTGCTTCAGTGGTTCAACATAACCTTAAAAATTTATAAATCAATTACTTTAAATGTTACAGGAAGAAAACTGAAGAGTACTGGAATAAGTAGATGTTTTTGGAGATAGGGAAGTCAGGAAGCGTGTTAAGCTGTTTGTTCCTCCCCAACTGTGTGAGTAAATATTTTAAAATGTTGTCCTACTAACCTGGATATTGAAAATTGACTTCTCTGAAACTAGGTTTAAAACATACTAAACCAGCATGGTTAAACATTAAATTCTACATAATTTATTTTGATTTTGTCTGAACTTTCTTGCATAAAGCAGGCTCTTTCCACCCATATAGTTAGCTGATTTGTAAGAACTAAATAACACACATCCATATTTGCCATATTTCCTGTATTGAAATTAACAAGATAGATATTTAGATCCTAGACCTTGATCTAGTATTTCACTTAAATAACGTTGCTTTGCCCAAGTTTCTTTCAATGTACGTGAAATTCTGATTTTACCAAGGTTTAGAATTGGTCTAAGGAAAAAACCTGATGGCTGTATTTTGTGGGATAACCCCCAAATTAAGTGTTCTTGGGTTTTTTTGTATTTACAAGTTCTCTCCTGCTGTTAATCATGGGCCTATATAGTACTTCTGAGGTAACCAGTTCGTGGAGACTGATATAAATTCGTATAGCTGTTTTGTCTAAACTTGCAGCATTTGTGACTTCTGTATATGTCGTCACTGTTTCCAGCTTTGGCCTCTCTTTCCCGTTTCAAGCAAAGGAGTTTGCATCTCTTGAATGTCAAAATAGTAACATTTTAGGCTGGTTCCCTTCATAGACCCTTGTTACTTTAATTTTTTTCTTTCAATAGATGATGTGGTTAAGTCAATTATTAGGTTCTTGGCCTTCGGTAGACTTGGCAGTTGCCTCTTAGACCACTTAGTTTCTCCTTCTCTAGAAGACTGGGTTTTATGTAGCAACTTTACATACAGGTAACTCCTTCCCATGATGTCTTGCAACAAAAAATGGAAAGAGCTACTATGCTTATAACTCCCATGTGTCTCAGATGAGAAAATCCAATAGAATGTTTAGGTCAAGAGAGATTACTTTGTTCTACAGTCGTCAAAGAAGTCCTGCGTACAGTTGCTCAGATGTCTTGAAGGCAGTGATATTGCTCAGGATAATGTGTACTTGTAGTGAAAATAGTGTAATATGCATATTACGTGTTCTGTAATATAATATATACACTTATATAGTGTGTGTGTGTATATATTATACACATATGACAGAAATCCTGTTTTTATATGAGAGAGATCCTTTTTGCTTCCTTCTCTCCTCACTTTTTTTTTTTTAAACACCCCTTCCCTTTTTGAAAATTCTGCACAAGTATATGTGACAAGGTCTCTCCCCCACCCCCTTTTCAGGGTGCTGCCTGGGACTGTGGTACCACTGAGCCCACCTGACCCACCAGCCTGGGCTCCCTTTACACTGTATTGCTGAGGCAAGCCAGCCAAGCCCTCCCTCTAGCTTCAGGCTGCACTTAACCAGCACACATACTGGTAGGGACACACCCAGCTGCAGCTATACACACAGATGCTGAGATCAGCTCTGCATGGGAAGGCTCAGCTAAGGAACTGCTCAGTACTCAAGTGCACACCCCGCTTTGGAGTGGAAACCCAAAATTATACCGTCCTGTGCTGCACAGAGAACTATACAGCATAAGTTCATGACATTCCCTCCCTCCCCTCAGTGTGGAGAGGGATATACACAGCTTTCTGCCCCAAAGTAGGATTTCTACACAAATTGGTTATAGACCAAACAAAAGCAAATTTATTAATTACAAAAGATAAATTTTAAGTGATTATAAGGGATAGTAAACGGATCAAAGCAGATTTCCTAGCAAATAAAACAAATATACAATCTAAGTTTTTAATATATTAAAGAAACTGTTTTTAAGTAACAAATTCTCACGCTAACTATTGTTTTTAGGCAGATTGCAGAGATTCTTGAAGACGAGCTGCACTTGCTTGTAGCTTAAAACTCCAGATATTTCTTGCACAGACCAGACCCCCTCTAGCCTAGGCTCAGCCCTCCCCCTCAAGCTCAGTCTCTGTTTCTCAGGTGTTTCCAGCAGCCTTCTTTCTTGGCGGGGAGTTAATGAAGAATGAAGCATGATGATGTCACTTCCCTGCCTTAAATAGTTTTTGCATATGGTGGGAATCCTTTGTCTCCTAGTGTGGTTTCCCCACCTCAACCTCTCCCCCTCATTAATGGAAAAATACTAGTGTTTAATGATTTTCAGACCCTCAGGACTTACCAGATAGTAATACCTGTAGGTGCTATAAAGTAAAAATGATTTAATTATGCAGACTGTCAAACCTTGCTTCTGATGAGAAATTACAGTACGTGTGAGCAGCACAAGTACTATCCTCAGCCACTGGGGTGGCTGAATGGGGAAGCATTTGTCTGCAGTTTCTTTTCCTGTTTCATTAGCAATGGTAGAAGGTTACTATTAGCAGTTCCACAGTGGACCAGTCTAAGTGTGTTTATGGTGGTGGGGGAATAATTTAGCTACTTAATTTATGTAAAGTCTGCATTTAATGATACTCTAGTCAGATTTTATCCCCAAGTGAAATTTGAAATGGAAGGCTCTAACAAAAGTACTGGCAATAGTCTTTATTAACACAACAGGTATGTAGTTTAATGTAAGCTTTCTCTCCTTCATTCTCCAATACTGTAGTATACTGATCAACATGGTACAAATTGTATTTAGTTCTGTTATTGTAGTTGAGGCACCAGTATATCATTCTTGTGGTCTGCTCCACCCTAGTGGTTGTGGGGGCCAGAATCTCCATAAAATATACTGGGAGTACCTGTACCACTCAAATCTTGCTTTGGCACCTGAAGCACACCTTGGAACTGGAAAACTGTTCATGATTTGTATGTGCTTAAGCAGAGTTACATGATCTGCACCTGCAGCCTTGCTACACTAAATCTTGTAGTAATACAGTAATAGCTGCACACATGGCATACACTTACAGGTATACACATAAGGAATAGGGGCAAGGAGACATACCTCTTTTCTGAGGAGGAATGCTGGGACAGTAAAGAGTGGAGTTTTTTGTTTGCATTAAACCTCAGGTTTTTAATCTCCTTTTAGACTAATGCTACTAAATGCCTCTGTCAGTGATCCCACTGATTGACGGTTGAAGCCTATGAACACTGACAGGCATGGAGTGTTTGAGACTGGTAGTAACTAAAAACCCAAATGCACATACTTCATACTTCAAAAGTTATCTGGTATCATGATCCCCAATCTTTAGTTACATGAAGCGTAAGCCCAATCTTTAGTTGCATGAAATTTTAGTCTAGGATGGCCAAACTGGTTCATGAGCTGCATGTGGCACTTTTACAGTCATTGTGGCTCAAGAGCCTCCTCCCCCTCCAGGTCTGTGGAAGGCCAATCCGCACCACTACATTTCTGGGGATTGCCTGACATGGGGAATCAGCGGGGTGATGGGAGACGTGAGCTCGGGCCTGTGATCAGGGCTGAACAACACACAGTTACGGAGCCCCAGCCCCTGGTTCAGGCAGGGCAACAGAGAGGCTGAGGGGTCAGGTCTGCACTCAGGCTGAGCAGCAAACAGTGGGGCTTCCTAGCTCTGGTGGAGGGCCGACAAGTGCAGGCCTCTTGCCTAGGAGAGGGGAGACTGCTACCCACTCCACTGTGTCCCGGCCCAGGGCCCTAGCAGTGGCAGAGCAGTCCGCCACTGGGTCAGCGAGGATCCTGATAGCAACATGCTGACTCACTTGCTGTCAGTGCAGCCAGATGAGACGGCTACCCCGGACCACTTCCCAACTCCCCCGCAGGGTGTATTTGGCTCTGTAGAGGTCATCCTGGTTGTCGAGGAAGAGGACCTCTGTCAGCACTTGCAGCTCCTCTGTAAATGGCTCTGATGGTCCTGGCCAGTCCTCATCTCCCTCAGGGTCTGATGCAGCCTCCCATCTTGGGGGCTCACAGGAGACGTTTGGCTCCTTCGGCAGCTACCTCTCAACTAAGTTCTCCTGCAGGCCTTTTGTACTTCTGGTCCTGCCCACTGACTTCCAGTGGGAGGGTTGAACATGACGTGGCTCCTCCCACCAGGGTTCAATGAGGGGCTCCTTCCCCTCCAGGTCTATGGGCGGCCAATCCACCCCACTGCAGAGCTGCATGTGGCTCTTTTACAGACATTGTGGCTCACGGAGTCCCCCGCCCCCCATTCTCCACCTACCAGAGTTGGGGTGGGGAGAGCTTGGGACCTCTGCCTTGCAGCAGGGTGGTGGGGTGAGGCCTCTACCCAGGGGGTCTCAGGGATTCAGCCCCATCCGGTGCACCTGCCAGGGCTTGGAGCTTCAGCAGGAGTGGGGCTGAAGCCCCAAGACCCGGCAGGTACCTCCCGCAGTCCCAACTCCCAGCAGGTGCCCCCTGCTCTCAAACTTCTGAAGATTGTCATATGCGGCTCAGAGGGTCAGTAAGTTTGGCCACCTCTGCTTTAGACTGTTGAGCTGGTTCTGAGTAAGACAGTTAGTACCATTTTTAGATGTTTAGTTCTTTGCAGTGAAGAAACATTTTATTTAAAATTGATACAGTAGAAGCTCAGAGTTAGGAACATCTTGGGAATGAAGATTGTTTGTTTGTAACTGAACAAAATGTTGTGGTTCTTCAAAAGTTTACAGCTGAACGTTGACTTAATACAACTTTGAAACTTTACTATGCAGAAGAAAATGCGACTTTCCCTTTATTTTATTTTGTAGTAGTTTGTTTAATGTGCTACTGTACAGTATTTGCTTTTTTTGGTCTCTGCTGCTGCCTGATTGTATATTTCCAGTTCCAAATGAGGGGTGTGGTTGACTGGTCAGTTCCTAACTCTGGTGTTTGTAACTCTGAGGTTGTACTGTATACAAAAAGTCAGGCAGCCTTCTCATGATAAAAAGGTTGGAGATATCTGAACTTGTAAGTTTACCTCTGCTTCTTTAGTATCTACACAGAGTTTCCATGTATTCTAGAGCACTGGTAATACTCCTATAGTAAATAGGCACTTTTATATAGGCAAACTGGAGAAAAAAGCATTCACTTTATTCTCTAGTTTCAAAGCACCTGCTATTAATGGTAAGATCATTAATATATACTGACACTCCCTTGCTTGGAAAATGACTAGGATTGCTGAAACAGGCCTTCGGTCTCATGTTTACTATATTGCCTTGCTCACTTCAAATCCACTCTGACATATCCACTGTTCATTTTATTTATAGTTTGGCTGTGCCCCTGATGAGGAAAACTTAGCAACGTGGATTTAGCTTCCATACAGCCAATATTTGCTGTACACTAAATGTCTATAGGTCTAAACCTACTGTATCATTATCATTCTTACTTGAATTCAACTGTCAAGTCTTGACAAGCTTCCAGAGTGCAACAATATCACTTTTTTTGGGTGGTGTGTATATAGTGTAAATTTTGAATGGACCATTGCAATGACTAGGCAAGTGGTGATCTGAGACTTCTGCTTATGTTAAATTTGTTGTTTTTTGTTACCATATCCTTCCATCCCCACTTATGTCTGTTTTGTTTCATATTTGTGCCCTGTCACAAAGCCAGATTTTTATTCTCCTGAGGGCACAGAGTAACTCTGTTGCTTGCTTGTATAGTGCCTTGCACAAGGGGCGTCCTGCTGAGTCGGGTCTCTAGGTGCTATATTAGAAGAAACAATAATGGTCTATAAACTTCTTAAATATTAATTCAAAATATCTCTTTAGATTCAGATGGTTGGATTCACATTACTTATACTCATACTGAAAGGGCAGTCTCCCTGCACTGATATACTTGTGAAAACTAAGCTGTAGAAGAAAGATGTTGTTCAGAAATTTCTACCATTAAAATTTGTGAGGCAGTATTTTAAGACCTTTGACCATGAGGGGAAAACATTTGCGCATTCTTCAGATGTTTAAGAAGCTGAAGTTAAAAGATAAATTTGACTGACTCTGCTATAAGAGTATTTTTCCTTTCTTCTCTAGCTGAATAAATTGTACAGTGAGAACATTTTATGGACCAAGCTTAGGCAGATGTCAGATTTGCTTAACAATTCTGTGGTATTTTGTACTTTACAGTCAGCTTGGCATTCTTTAAGGTAATCATAGAATTATAGGGTTGGAAGGGACCTTAGGGGGTCCTCTAGTCCAACCCCTGCTCAAATCAGGAACAATCTCCAGACAGATTTTTACCACAGTTCCCTAAATGTCCTTCCTCAAGGATTGAATGCACAACCCTGGGTTTAGCAGGCCAATGCTCAAACCACTGAGTTATCCCCACCCCCCCCAATGGCACATTGATATGATCTATTTGAAACTGACACTGTCGTATAGGCTAATGTTGAACTATATACTATGGTCAGCTTTGGAGGTTTGATTGAGTGTGAAGAAGACACAGTGATTGTATTGAATTCATGTATTATGGTATAGATTCCAATAGCCTGATCTAAGAGTTGGGTCACTTGAGAACTGCTAAGGAAACTCGTCACAGAAAGTCATGATAGAGAAGGCCATCTGAGCTTTTTAGCTTGCAAGACAAATGTTCCTTGTTAATAAGGAGAGAAATACAAATAAAAGACAGGGTAACTTGCAAAGCAACACTTACCAAATTGATTACCATATATGATCTACATTGTATGAAAGAGTATTCCAAAAATGCAAAAATCTTGTTGGAGTTGAAGTATAGAGGAATGTATCTGTTCAAATGCTAGTCCTGACCAAAATGGTAACTTCTGAATATGAATTTATAATGTAACAGATTCCTAAATTCAGAGAAATAGAATGACAATTTTTGTAGTTGCTGTTCATGATTCAATGTTGTGAAGTAAGCAGGAATATTTTCCTTCTTTAGTCTTCAGTTTATACTTTAAGAGTTTGAGTAGTGTCATGAGTACAAGCTTCAAAAAGTGTGCTTTCAGGGTGTAGTCTAGGAATTAATGTAGTCTATCTGAAAGTGATAAATTACTGAATGCTCCACGTGAAAGTAAAAAAAACTGCTTATGAAAATTTGTACCCTGCTGCACATTTATTTAAAATGGCTCAGTCCTGTACAGTCTTTACCACCAAAGTCAATGGAAGATGCTCATTCTTCTGCAGTTTTATTTTTTAACCAGGGTCTTGAAATTTGGTGGTGGTTCTCCTTTTTTTAAAGACACTGATTTCCATGAAACAATTGTAGAGAATTTAACCCAAAGATCCTTTTTTCTAAAGCAGACTTTTGTACCTGGAATAGATGATGCCAAAGCAGTAGGAACCTTAGTATATTAAAATGCAACAGGTGACAATCATCTGAGTTCACTAGATCATTGGCTGTGTATGTGAATTTCAGGTTTACAGAAGAGGAAAATGGCTCAAGAAACTAACCATAGCCAAGTGCCTATGCTTTGTTCCACTGGATGCGGATTTTATGGAAACCCTCGTACAAATGGAATGTGTTCAATTTGCTATAAAGAACACCTTCAAAGGCAGAATAGTAGTAATGGTAGAATTAGCCCTCCTGGTAAGTAACACTGATAAATATTAGATTAATATCTAACATGTTGATTCCCATTTGAGCAAACCTTGTGTGCTCCATTAGAGTGAGATTCTATTCCTGACCCTGCCTCATCCTTTTGGAAGTGGGAGTTTGATTTTTTTTTTTTTTCCAGCAGCCGATGATAACACAAAGAATGAGAGAGGGGGCAATCCACTGTACTGCTGCCAAAAAGTCTCTACTGTTTTACAGAATTTTTTAATCCACTTTAAAATGAAATAAACATACTGTGGATAATCTTTTTATAAGTGTAATTGTAGTTTATATTTTTGTGCTTTGCATTTATTTCTGGCAAGATATAATAAGCACTAGGTGTCCAATATCACTATAAAAATGCTAGAAATTCTCTTCAGAGAAGATTTATCAGGAATTACTGACTCTACAGAGAACAACCTGTCTGGGGCAGATGAAAAATATTTAGAACAAAATCTAAATATTAAATTCTGGAAATCATTGGTGCAATATTAAGATTGACACTTCAAACACAACTCAGGAAGCACTGTTTTTAGAAAGGTTGCCACAGCAGTCTTTATCCTCGCCTGGATTAGGACAACGCAAAGCTTGAGGCACCCTTCATGTGTGCTTCCTGCACTTTGGCCCTGCTCCAGGTCAGCAGCAGAGGTCCTTCGTCCCCTGACCACTTGGAATGGGCAGCAGTTACAACCAGGGGCTTCTCCTTCCTCACCTTCAGCTGCCTAGAGGAGCTAGGAGACTCCTTCCCCTCTGAACCATTGGTAGTGTTCCTCTCATTCCAAGTAGTGGTGAAAGCAGCAGCAGGGTCCCACTAGCCCCATGATATGGTGGTCTTTCATGGTGTAGCTAAACCCTGGCCTATTTTTGTGGCAAATGTGGGGCCAGACTTTTTTCATGACTAATGGCAGCTTCTCCTGCTGCTGGAAACTGCGTGCAGACTCTGGTAAACCTCACAGTATGGATTACATTCAGGTCACATTTTTAAGCTTTTTCACAACCACCAGGGCTAGAGATTCATTTAAATGGAAAACTCTGATTCTGATAGCCCGTGACTCTAGGATCTGGGCCCCTAGGTGTGGACCTGTTCTAAGAGCATTTCAATGGAATCTTTGTATGTTCCCTCTTGTAGGAGTGTGGTGTTACTTGTTTCTGTGTGTGGCTTTTTGTGAGTTTTTTGTTTGTTTTTGTTTTACAAAACCCAGGAGATCCTATAGTACTTGGCCTTAGAGAAGGTGGTTCTTCCATTTCAAAGTTATTTCTATTGGCCAGACCATGAAAATACATCTTACCTTTTGTGGCAAGAATTGTACCTCTTTCATTGGAGGTGTCATGATTCACTACACTAAGTGATCCTGGAGGCAGTGTTTCTGGTAGTATGACTCAATGAGCTGCTTGCCAGTTAGCTCAATAATAAGTTGGGTCAACACAGAGATTCCGTCCATAGTGTTCCCATGGCCTAAGTCTCTCTTTACAATTGAATAAACCAAATGAAGAAATTTGCATTCTAGTACAGGCAGTCTGTTACAGACTTCTTTGGAGATAGACACAGTACAATATCTTCACAGAAATACTTGTATAGTTCCTTGGCTTTAAGCTATGTCATCTTATGTACTTGTTGACTGGAAGTAGACCATGTAGAAAGCATAACTTGTGCTACTGAATGTGTCATTTCATGTAGGCCCTAACATTCCATTCAGTTCAATGGCATGTTATTGCCTGATGCATTGCCAAAAGTGCAGTGGTGGATCCATAGTGAAATGGGTTAAGTAAAATGATAGCTGGATGAAGCGTGTCTGGGCATACAGGGGCAGTTGGATACTGGTCCCAAATATTCTAAAATATCTTCTGTGGTATTGGTCTCTTACAAAAATGTGAAGTTGAAATACCAGTTATTCATAGAAGCTTTTGAGTAGTTTAAAACAATCATGCTTTCCTTTGTTTAATGCTGCTTTTTTGAAATATGTGCAGTGTGGGCTTTTGGTGGACAAGGGTGGGAAGTGGGCAAATGTGACCAGACATAATTTAAAGTAAGTAATTATAGTACAATATAAATACATTAAAATGTAGGCTCTGATTCAGCAAGGAATTTCACCATATGTTAAAATAGCATGTTGAGTTGCAACCAGATGCAGAAAAATCTTTGTTATGGATAAATTCTGTAACTCTAGAAGGCAGTGTAACCCATTTTACATTAGTGTCTTTCTTCCAGCAACTTCTGTCAGTAGTATAACTGAGTCTTTACCAGTACAGCACACAGAAGGCAGTGTCCCGGAAACTCAGTCAACATTAGACTCTACATCTACCCAGTCTACGCAACCAAGGTAAATTATCTTGTCTATGCTTATTAGTCAGTATTTTACATACAAACTGATATAAACATGATTGTTTCAACTACGTCCTGAGGTTGAATAATTAGATATTAAAAACTGGGAATGAGAAATGAGCAATTTGATCTTGTATGCTTAAAAATGAGATTTCTGTACCAATTACTATTATACAAACAAGATCATCTTATAAATTGTATTTGAAAACAATTTTTTTTTTTTTTTTAATTCAAAGTCTCAAATGCCAAAATCTCTGCAGTGACACCTTTCTGGTCATAGAGAAATCCTATCTGCACTAAAAGAGCCTATGAAGCCTTGTCACTCTACAACATGTTGATCTGGCTGTTGATTTTCTTAGAAATAGTAACTATTAATTATAAATACTTAAACTGGACAAGAAAGCTCTTCTAATTGCGTGTCAGTAAAGAGAACTGCAGTGTTGCATATTGAACTGTTTGTTTCATTTCATCTCATCATCTCATCTAGAGCAGTGTTTCCCAAACTTGGAACGCCGCTTGTGTAGGGAAAGCCCCTGGCGGACCATGCTGGTTTGTTTACCTGCCACATCCGCAGGTTCGGCCAATCGCAGCTCCCACTGGCTGCGGTTCACTGCTCCAGTCCAATGGGAGCTGCTGGAAGTGGCAGCCAGTACTTCCCTTGGCCCGTGCCCAAGTTTGGAAAACACTGATCTAGAGGATAGGTTTTCAGAATAGTATATAGGAGACTTGAGTTCTGTTCCTAGCTCTGCTACTCAGCTGCTGTCTCCTTCACCTCTGTCTGAATTAGTAAAAGATATGTCTTTTGCAAATCATTCCAAGATCTACAAATGAAAAGTAGTATGTAAGGGCTGAGTATTTACTTATTTATTTTTGGTCACTGCATTTCAGTGTTGAATGACATGAACCCAACAGCAGTTTAATTTTTTCAAGTGCATTGGGATCTTTTGGCATGAAAGATGCTAGACAAGCAGATTATATTAAAATTTAAAGTAAATTGACTTGCAATTTCTAACTTCATCAACCAAGCTTCTCCTTTTTAAAAATGTCCTCACATAGACTACAGTTAGGTAAGATTAGACTTCTTTGTTTATAGTTGTCTGAACACAACTAGTCCTAGTTTACAGCGTCTCAGTCAATATTTATGAAAGCTGTTAACTTGATACCCAAGTTTACAAGTATGAGTTATGAGCTGAATACCACCCGCAGTGCTAGCTGATCTTATGATCCTTTTGCCCTTCTATTTCCAGCTTGGGTGGAAGGTTTGTACTTCACAGTAATACTGCCTTTCTACCCAGTCAAACTGCACAAAGTTCATGCCAGGTCTGGAAAAGTGCCTAAGTATTATAGGCCCAGGGGCAGAGGAAAACCCTCTGAAATGATGCAAGACACCTTTACCCTTCCTCCCCCAGATTCTGGCTAGTATCCAGAGCCAGCCTCTCATTCCTTCTGTCAGTTCTCTGATAATATCTGGCTTGGTTGGCAGATTTAGATACTGGTCCAACAGGGTCCATGCCCAGGGTCCCCAACCAAATGAGGGGTCCTGGAAAAATGGGCACCCTGGTGCCCCAGGGTTGGAATGTGGTGGCTTGCCCCCCTCTGCCTGCTCGCCTGGTGCTCCTGCCAGGGAGTGGCGTTGTGGTGTGGGGACTTTCTCTGCTTCACCTGCTCACCCGGCGCTCCTGCTGGGGAGCAGGGGAAGCTCCTGCGCCCAACCCTGCTCCCTGGCAGGAGGGGCAAGCCCCTGTGCCCTGACCCCATTCCCTGGCAGGAGTGCCATGAGGGGAGGGACTGCAGGTGAAAAGGGTGGGGAGGGGCCCCCTGCTTGCTCTGGCCCAGGGCGCCACAAAATTGTAATCCACCTCAGGGTTAGTGAATTCCTAAAAGAGAAGTGCACTGTCACCCTCAATCATTTATGCAAGTTTCAACTTCTGTTTTATTTAGAAAAGTATTAAATTTAAAGTCTACCTCCTGCCCTGCACCCTAACAGCACCTGGGAGTTTTGATCTATTCTAAGTACTGCATCATCAGTGTGACTGAAGGCTCAAGTCACAAAGTTGTACGGGCTTCCTTATGTAACAGGGGATGATAGAATGGGAGAGAAGAATGCAAGATGTTCTGTGGAAGTCCTAAGTATTTGAGTAGATTCCCCTATTTTCCTGGCTTCAGGCTACAACCTAATGACCACTTACAGTGACAAGCTGCAATTGTCTTACTCACATGTTAAACACACCAGTATGTGAATCTGAGGTTTAGTAGTCACTACTGTTACTTCATCTAGTTGTCATTACTCTTAACTAGGCTTGTAAGTATTAGATTGTTATCTGTAAATTTTGATAAATATTGGTTTCACTATACACACACAATCTGACAAAATTTTCTATCAGTAGTTATCAAAATTTACAGATAGGCAAAGTAAGAAAAACCTGCCTGAGAATTTATTAGGGTTTGGTTTAAGCATATTTACTTTGTTTTGACTTGATGTTGACAATTTATGCTTTAAAGGTTATAAAGCTTTAACTATTTGAATCTCAATTCCTAGTGTCATTAAATAATAATTTGTCTAATCTCCCCCATAATTTTTTGCAACTATGAAAATTCAAATGGGTAAAAATAAAAAACTTAAAAATAAACATCAGTATTGCCAGTTAAAATAAGAAAATAAAATAAAAATTGAATTTGCCAAGCCTACTCCTAACTGAAGTGTGTGTTACGCTGGAAGTTGAAAATATTTGGCTTCTCATCAGTGTTTTTTTTGTTTGTTTGTTTGTTTAAACACTAACTAACTAGTGCTGTGATTTGCCATTGAATTCCTTAACTTCTACATTAAAAGATTTGGCACACTGCGTTGTTGTCCTGTCATAATATCTGAGCAATCTTTGTGAAAATAAAGCCTGTACCTGGCTCTTACAAATTCTCAACTGTTTTCTTCCTAGTCCTGTGTCAAACCAGTCACTTTTAACAGAATCTGTAGCATCATCCCAAGCAGAAATTACAGCTGTGGACAAAACAGTACCTGAAACAGAAGATTTGCAAGGTTAGTGTCTGAACTGGCATAATTAAAGCATGTATTAAACATATATACTGTTTTTTACACCTTGAGTAGTTTTATAATAAATTCTAATAATCTGCATTCTGAGCAATGTAATGACAATGTTGCATAAAGCTGAAAGACAATAAAACATGGTATGCATGTGCTTTTAATGGGGAAATACTACCCGTATGGAAACTTCAAATAAGTTTGACAAAAATGTTCACATTTCAGTTGACTTTGAATTCTAACTATATAAATTGCGGTTGAAATCAGTGTGCGCCTTAGTGCTGGGTTTTTAACTGGGGTTGGGGAAATACGCATTTAGCTAACATTATGAACGGATTGATTATTTTTTACTAAAACATTATTAAAATCAGATTTTCACTATAGAGTGATGAAAACTTGGCGCTGTTAAAAATATATGTAATGGACAATGGTCTGTTTTTATCTGCCCAAACTAGATGGTGAACTTTTTGACATAGTTCGGCTATTAGCTGTAACTGCGCTAGCAGTAGCATACATTGTTGTGACGCTGATGCAGTGTGAGTAATTCTAATGGTCTTCAATCCATTTTGAAACTGGTAATACACTGTAATATTTAATATTATCTTGTAGGTAAAGGGCTGACTAATAGTACATATACATTAGATGTCCATCAATGTGCATCTTATCAAAGATTAAATTATGTACACCAAACTTGCCTTAATTTTGCAGCAAGGGTTAAAATTCAGGTGCTAGAAGGAAAATGGAAAATACTTGAGAAAATAACTGGCTTTTTCTGGGTAGCTGACTTTACTAACACTGCCCTAAAATCTTTATGGTTGGCACAAAGTGCATTTTTTCCACATGGTTTTCTGTTACTTATAGCAAGCTGGCACATTTAACATGATCATAAGTAAAGATATATAATAGTGTTAAGTTTTATGAGATGGGTAGGGGGAGCGGGGAGAGAATGGAATTACCAATTCTGTGTCCTTAATTTTTCTCAGAACCTTGTAATACTTAGGCATTATCATCATCATGTGGTCCTCAACTTTGTTTTCACTGCGTCCTGGTCAGCACACTTCAGATATGGTGCAGATATCAATCTTCAGGGTTTTTACTGCTTGAGGAGGAGGATGGCTTTAGCTGTTTCAGGCAATGTTCAAATGTTCCGGACTAATTTGATATTTGCCACCACTGTGGAATGGCCCTTTCACACTATGCTGTTGGTTATCTTCACCGCAGTGGCAGAGAAATTCCTGACTGTTTCAGCTCAGCCAACAAGGACAGTGGAGCAGACTGTTGCAGGGCCACCTTCAGGGTCTTTATGTGATGTGAATGTATCAACCCAAGGCATCATGGAGAGGCCTTAACGGTGGGATTTTCAACGAGCTTAGGTGTTTGTCTATTCTTGCTCCATTGATTTAAAATTGCACCTGAGTGAGAAGCAGATTAGGCAGTGCTGAACACCTTTGGAGAAAAATCTGCACCTTTAAATTTAGAAGTTCGTGGCTGGCTTTTCACAGATACAAGAACCTGCTATAACCTCTAACTCAGAGTCCCAAACTTGGGATGCCACTTGTGCAGGGAAAGCCCCTGATAGGCCGAGCCAGTTTGTTTACTTGCCGCGTCCGCAGGTCTGGCTGATCACGGCTCCTAGTGGCCACGGTTCGCTGCTCCAAGCCAATGGGAGCTGCTGGAAGCGGTGCGGGCTGCCGGATGTACGGGCTGCCGCTTCCAGAAGCTCCCATTGCCCTGGAGTGGTGAACTGCAGACACTGGGAGCCACAATTGGCCGGACCTGCAGACGCGGCAGGTAAACAAACCGGCCCGGCCCGCCAGGGGCTTTCTCTACACAAGCGGCGTCCTGAGTTTGGGAAAAACTGCTCTAACTTAATTTAATTATTTACTAAACATTACTGAAGCTAAATTCTTATACCATACCCACCTCTGATGTCTGAACCCCACTCTTCAGATATACTTTAAAGTTTAAACTGACTGACTGCTACCTGTGCTAAATAAAAGAACATGGAAAATGTTCTTACATGTGGTTTCATGCTTTTTTAGTTTATGTAATCACGGTTTAAAATAGAGATATTTCTAAGGTAAATTCTCACATCAAAATCAATCAGTACAGAAATGAACATGTGTAAATGCATATCTCCATATTCCCATTTTGCAGACAAACTGCCATGGCTTATAGTTGGTAAAATATCTTACTATTATTCATATGGAATTATCCTCCAACTGAAGACTCCTGTTTCACCTATGAAGATGAAACTTTAATATGAGATCTAAGATGCTGTGGACTGTATATTAGGAAAAAGTATATTTCCATGGTCTGATCTCCCTGCCACACAGCTGGGTTTTCCCTTCTCCTTACTGGTTCTCAGGCTGACAAATAACTTTCCAAGATTCTCCAGTCCTATGGCTCTTCTCCTTGCATCCAGTGCATGCTCTGCTCTCTACTCACTTTGCTTCGTTTCAGCTTGTAGCACAGTTAAGCCATTCCATCTCTGCAGCATCTACCATCTTGTTTTTACCTTCCACAGGTGAATGAAAAAGTAAGGGGTTCTTCCTCACCCGTTCTCTTCAGTGAGCTGTCCCTGCTCCATGAGAGTTTGCTGCAAGAGACCCCAACCATGGGGGTAACTTGCCAGAACTAGCAGAACCTCCACTCCTAGCTTATAACTGACTGATTCTGAGATGAGTACAGAGACCACTTACCTTTTGGTAAGGGAGCTCCGGTGACTCCAGACTGGCTTTCCACTGTTTTCTTTGTAGTAGTCCTGGAGTGAATTGAGTGATCTCATCTGACAGTGTAGGGTTGGGTTTACCCATTTATTTCTCCTGAGAAGATTTGAGACCTACAATTCGTTTCTTCCCTGGGGATGAATCTGTAATTGTCTTTCATCCTTTGTTCCTTCATTTTTAATAGGGCCAGGTCCTCAGATCTCTCTCATGACACTCTCCTACTAGCTCATCTGAAGAGAGAGAATGTGTCCAGACTAGGAAGGAACCTACCTGCTGAGCTTTCCTGCAGAGCCTCATCAATAGAACTGGGACTAATTGTCAAATGTCTTTGACTATGAATTGAAGATTCTGAGGAAAAATTGGTGAGGGGAATGGGATGGGAAAAGCTGGAGGCCATGCTAGTAAGTTCATATATGCAAAAGAACATGGGTGGCTTGTGCCAATCCACATGCCAAATCTGCCCTCACAAAGCAACTTGAGCTTTACAAACTTTACAACAGATTCTTCAAGTGGGTGTTCCCTGAATGGACTGGGCAGTTGGGCAGATGCACTGTTTTCTAAGACAGACTAGCTCTTAAACTCTAGTATCCTTCTCAGTATTGCAGATGGGAAAACACAAGGGTAGTCTAGAAAGACTCCTGACCTTGAGGCTGCTTATTTTACTTCTGCAGTAGATTCATATCTCCCATTCTGACACTGTCTGGTTTTGTGAGCTACAGTTCCCGCTTCCGTACATTTCCCCAGCAGTAAAATATTAATGATATGGATCAGGTTGCACTCCCTTTTCAGAGGGCTCTTTGCTGGGAACATCCCAGATTTCACTTTGGCTTCATGTCAGGATTTTCAGGGTTTGTGGTAGCCTTCATATAACAAGGATTCTGTATCATTCCATTGACCCAGTGCCCTAAAGGAAGTGCTTGGAGGCCAGTTTGGCGTTCTGTTCGTTCTGGAATATGGAGCTGGTAATCAGCTGATAAGAGGTTTCTCCTCCTGTCTCCAAGGCTTGCCCATCTGGATGCACTGCCAGATGACCCTGCCTCCTCCCCTAGAAGAGTGAAAAGTATAATGTTGGTTTTTTCACCAGAGGGCAGGCTCACATAAATTAGAAGCCCTGATACAGTAACTCCTCACTTAACGTTATAATTATGTTCTTGGAAAATGCGAGTTTAAGCGAAACAATGTTAAGCGAATCCAATTTCCCCATAAGAATTAATGTAAATAGGGGAGTTAGGTTCCAGGGACATTTTTTTTGCCAGACAAAAGACATTATCTACATATACAGTATAAATTTTAAACAATTTTAAACAAACAATTTTTAATACTGTACTCAGCAATGACGACTGAAGCTTGGTTGAAGTCTGGAGTCAGAGGGTGAAAGAGGGAGGATCGTCCTGCTGCTCCTCTTGCTGTTCTTTCCAAAGTGCTGGGGGGTGCTCAACCCCTGGTTCTGCCCTAGGCCTGCCCCCGCTCCACCCCCTTTCCCCTCCAAGTGCACCATGTCCTCACTCCTCCCACCTCCCCTCAGCCTTCTGAATGCCATGGAACAGCTGATTGCTGTGGGTGGGAGGCACGGGGAGGGAGGGGGAGGTTGCGGGCCGCGGCCTCCTTCCTCCCCCCCGAGCCTCCTGAGTGCTGCAAAATAGCTGATTGCTGCAGGTTCGCAGCATGGGAAGGGGAGGGGGGAGTTGCTGATCTGTGGGGCTGCCGGCAGCCAGGAGGCGCTTGGGTATGGGGGTGGACGGGAGCTGATGGGCGGGGGGGCTGCCATCCCACCCTGGTTCCAAGCCCCCACGGTTAAACAACATTATAAGCAAATATTCCACAACTTTTAAATGAATATGTTCTAATAGATCAGTGACGTTACAATGGGATGACGTTAAGTGAGGAGTTACTATAATGGGAATTTTCCTTTGCCTGATGCTTGAGGAACTCTGGATGTTGTGGTCTCATGCCTCATTTTACTGCCTGTTTCACTGTAAGGATCACCAGCATCTAGTAACTACAGATCTAAACCATGAGAACCCAGACATGGAATTCCCTGTCACAAGCAAATTCATAACTGTTCTCCAGTGGTGGCAGTCAGCCCTCTCTCTCTTTTGAAGGGAGTTTCTACGCAGACCACTAACACTGTACTTCGCAAACACAAAGTTCAGTCTGTTCGCTTCCAGGTTTTGCAGGTAACACTTAATTTTTTTTGTTTAGACGCTTAGCAAATAAAATTTTTGCTTGGAGTTAGCTAGACTCTACACAAATATGCTTTCAAGCTACTGTAACAATTTTGTGTGAGATAAGCTAATGTTAAAAAAAAATGGAATGAAATTCACATTCATGCTAGTAGTATTAGGATCTATTAGTATCTCTTGGAGAATCCAAGATACTATAGATCGAACAGTTTTTTAAATTTAATATCACAGTGCAATTTACCCATTTTACTTACCCTAGCTTTCTAAAATTCCTGCTTCTAAGAAGCAATTCTTGCTTTGTGCATGAGAAAGTTGTACCTGTTCACCTTAAGTTAAGAAAGTTTCATGTTTTGGTAGCTACTTCAGTAGCTCCCATAAAAATAGCTTGTAATTTCTAGTTAAAGCAGTGTGGGGCCAAATTGAAGCATTAATTCTTTATTGCATATAATACTGCATCAGCTGAGAATTCAAAATGAAAATATTCTGCACAATATAATCAACATAAACCAAATATAAACATACCTCATTCAAATAAATCATTTGATGTTTACGAGTATGTTCCATACTGGTCATTTAATAAAAGTTAAAGTATGCACTAATGTTTTTTGTGGGAATCTAAATTGGTTACTATTAGATTTGTGTAACAGAACACACAAGGCTGCAATAATGGGTAGGTCTGCACTTAAGGCAGTGTGCAGACATTGCATACCCAGCTAGCACAGGTATAAATAGCAGTGTAGACACTGAGGCACTGCTTAGGCCAGTGGTCTCCAAACTTTTTTGATCACCCATCCATCAGTAAAAAAATTTTTGAGCATGCACCCCCTGCTCCCGCTCGGACTCCTGGCGGAACTGCCGGGGGGAGGGAGGGAGGGATGGAAAGCCACTCAGACTCCTGGCTGAACTGCCGGGGCTGGGGGTGGGGGAGTGGCGCTGCTCCGGCAGCGCTCCTCCTGCCGCGCACCCCGAAGGATCCTCTTGCGCACCCCCTGGGTGCACGCACCCTGCTTTGGAGACCACTGGCTTAGGCAAGTAAAGAGATGCCAGAACCCTAGAATATATACCCTGGGTGTCTCTCTACATGCCCAAGCTGTGTCTCCTATATCTACACTTTGTTTTTAGCAGTATACAACCCAACTGCCAGAGCCTTTCACTGCCACATGTGGCTACACATATGCTACATGCAGCTGCAAGTGTAAATGAGAGCTTGGACAAATCACACTTACTTAAACTCTCATAGAAGTTAAAAAAAACAAACTAGCAAACAGACATATGAACTATTATTTGCATTTGTGCAGACATCATGTAACATGTTCAGGCAACCTAAGTAAAATTGCCAGGTTACAAATTCCCTCAGATGGCTCTGACTTGATCTAGTCTGTGTGGCTTTGCCTTTATACACCCAAGTTTGTGTTGTGCCTTGCAAAACAGATCAAGGAAGAGGTAGGAAACTTCAGCAAACCTGGCTTTCAAACAGTCAGTATGTTCTACAGTTTGTTTACTCAAACTGTTTGCAGGTATTAAATACTGTAGCAAAGCTAAAGACATTGGATAACTCTAAAAGCTATTAATTGAGAACATTCTCATATCTTATGAGCATTATCCCTAATATGACAAGATAAAATGCATTAAGATAAAATCTAACTTTTTTTTCCCCCTCATGAGGTTTTTGCCCTAGAAATGTTCACGTAAACCACTTTGCAAGTTGTAGTGCTACAAACCATTCATTATCTTCATGTATGCTCCCTGCTAAATGCAGGGTAACACAGTAATACTTTTGTTCATGTGCAGCTAAACTCTCCAATATTCTTTGACTTCTTCTGACTATAATGTAAAGGTCACTTAAGGGGATACGCAGCATAGTAGGGCTAAAGGCTGGTCTGCCTTTTTTCTTGCTTAATGGCAATATCTGCATAACTTTTAGAATGGGAGTGAGTTTCAATAAGTGGTAGGGTTGAGAGCTTTTTAATGAAACGTGCACTCAACGTGATGGTAGGTACATTGGCCCAGAACAGCAAAAGATTGAGACCAAAAAACCAGGCTCTCAGGCCTCCTCTGTAGATGGCCAGGAAGTAGAAATAGCTTGATATAAGTCACTGGGCATTGTGTGCCATCACAAAACTTGACTGAGCTCAATGAAAATGAACTTGGCTAAATGTATGAAAGGCCTGTCTGTCTCATCTGACTACTGGATGGTGCTCACTGTTGACTCGTCTTCGTCTGTCCAGTCCATAGGTCAGTAATCTTTTGAGCTGGACTATTATTTAAAATACAAATGGTCTAACTACAGGGAACACATTGCATGCAGTATTGAATAACTTAGGTAAATGCCGTGGTGCTCACTATATCTGCTGGTGTGACTGAAAGCACATGTAAGTCAATGGGAACATTTGCGTAGACTTCAAAAGGCTTTGGATCAGAGCTGTGACAGAACTGCTCATATTTAGTTTGCATATATTGCCTGTAGTGCTTAGAAGAGCACATTTATTGGAAAAAGCAACATGGAGCAAAATTAAGGAAGCGCCCTAGTGGCTCCATAGTTGTGAATATTTTGTGTTTTCCATTTGGAGTTGTGCTAAAATCCCTTAAACAGAAAACCTGACACTGATCATTCTAAAAATAGATCATTTCAATAAGGAGCACAAACTTGAAATTTCTAGGCTGCTGTCAGACTCCTAGGAGACTTGCTTCACCCAATTAAGATGACAACTGTCTTTTCAGGCTTTCTTGAACTCCTGTAGTTTAACAATGATAACAGTTACAGACTTCAAATTTCACACATTTTATGTTGCAGACACAGCATTACATCACCTGGTAAGACTTAAAGTATCCAAAGATAACACTACTCCATCCTGTGCTTTTTGTTTCCCTTTCTGCAGTGGAAACTGATGGAACAATCTTTGCAGTCTACTTCCATTTTACTTTCAGTTTGGCTCCATGTCTTCTGCACCCTTCCCCAGACAGTCCCTCCAGCAAAGCTCAGATTCCCAGCAGAGCTGCCCGGCGTATCTCCATAACTATACCCTCCAGCGAGCTTCTCCCTGTAGCTTCCTGAACATACATCATAGTGCATTGTGCCCTCCACCCCAAGTCTCCTTTGGACCTGCTACTGTTAGCCAGTGAGACTCTCAATCTGTTGAGCTAGCCAGTGGGTTCATTGGATTAGGGCTTCTCCTTAGCAAACTGTAGGAGAATCAGATGGTGACGTTGCTTTCGTACTAGTGTACAACCTCTGTGTCTTAAGCATAGACTCAGATATGTCTGAAACACACATTATAAGGGGGCTACTGACTTCCATGTATAATCTACCTACATGAAGCTTTGAAACCCAAGAACAGAGAGGCTGTAACAGGGAAGACGTGCTAGCAGACAGTTGCTATGCTGCTTTTCCATTAGTAATTGTTTTTTAAGTAAGGGTTGTCTTTGCTTCCATTGTTTTCCCAAACTTTTTGCTACTTAGGAATTCACCCTCCCTCTAAGAAGACTGGATTAAACTGGGGAGGGAAGTATAAGTGGCTTTAACACTATCTTTCCAATACCCCCCCTGAGACTGGGAGCCACTAGGGCTAGGGTGGGCAAACTTTTTGGCCTGAGGGCCACATCAGGTTTTGGAAATTGTATGGAGGGCCGGTTATGGGAGGGGGTTGTGGCTCGGCCCCCACCTCCTATCTGCTGCCCCCACCTGGGACTCCTGCCCCATCCAACCCCCCCCCTTTCTCTGATGGCTCCCCTGGCCCCCCTGCCCCATCCACACACCTCTGCTCCCTGTCCCCTGATCGCCTTCAGAACCCCTGCCCCTGACTGTTCCCTGCCAGCCCATCCAACCCCCCACGCCTTTCTGACTGCCTGTCTTGGACCCCTGCCCCCATTCAATCCCTCTGTTTGTTTCTTCCCTTCCCCCAACTGCCCCAACCCCTATCCACATCCTTGCCCCCTGACCACCACCCCGAACTCCCCTGCCCTCTACCCACCCCCATCACTCCCTGCCCCCTTACCACGTTGCCTGGAGCACCTGTGGCTGGCAGCGCTAGAGCCATTCCACCCAGCTGGAGCCAGGCCATGCCAGAGCCTGGCTACGCCGCCACCACAAAGCACAGAGCACCAGGTCAGGCCAGGCTCTGCAGCTGCGCTGCCCCAAGAATTCACAGCCCCACCGCCCAGAGCATTGCGCCTGCGGTGGGGTGAGTTGAAGCTGCGGGGGAGGGGAAACAGTAGGAGAGGGGCCAGGGGCTAGCCTCCGAGGCCAGGAGCTCAGGGGCCGGGCAGGAGCGTCCCGCAGGCCGTAGTTTCCCCTCCTCTGTCCTAAGGCCTCAGTAACCTTAGTGCTGCTGTAACACAAGTAGAAGCTAGATCAGCTTTAGTGCTTAAGAAGTACAAAGTGGAATGAGGAGGGGCAGAGGATGAGGCTCAATATCTTGCATGAAGGAAAGTTTTGGCAGTGCCACTTTAAATAACTGGTAACTGGCAAACAACATTGCCTCTTGCTTATTTCTCGCCTTCCCCTGCTTCACGTGCATCTGACCTTTCTTGAACTACTATTGCTGCAGCCAAAGAATATTTTAAGATGTCCCTTTAGCCCATCCACTGTTGAACAAGCAATATAAAATGTAGTGTTTGCAGCGATCATAGACTACCTGTCATAACTCCTGAAATGCAAGTAATTAAAAATAAATAGAAAGTGCAAACGAGTAACTTAAAATGAGCACAGATTATTGAGACATTTAAATGAAATGGATCTAAAATGTGCCAACCCAACCAACATCTGTGGACCTCACCTAAAGAATTTCAGTAGACCATATGGGAGAGGACTTGCTGATGGATATTTTAGATTTACTTCATACTACAGGGGGCTCAGAAATAGAGTACACTTACTTTATGATGCAAGCATAGAAAATAATGCAGATGATCCTGATTTCCTAGATGAAGGCTCCAGAGAGAGAGGAGAGATGTATGATACAGATTTTAAACTATGTACAATAGGTTAGTGAAAGTTTTACTTATATATGTCACCAAATGTATAGTATTTATTAAACCATATAAAATTCTTTGGTACAAATGTGTCATGATGGTCATATTGCTTTATAATGGAATGGATGTTTCATTTATATATTTATCTTCACAAGGTTAACGTTTCAACCAAATTGATGTATTTATTTGCATCAGGGTCTTTGCTGTAACAATCCTTTATTTTGCTATTTAGTATTTTGTGGCTCACTAATTTTCCTTAAACAGTAACTTTTAAGATATTAACTCACTAAAATGAGGTTTTTCCCCTCTTGCACACACCTTGCCGCCGTTGTACATGGTGTTGCACCTCATGCTTTGTCCCAAGTCTCTTTGAGTATGAGTGGAGTTGGTTACCTTAGAGTTTCATCCTGTTAGTCCTAAAAGACTTAGATTCTCCTGTTTTGCATCCAAACTTACTTTCCTGTCTCTTGTAACCTTTTATTTTTAGTTTTCAAAATGTCAGATTGCCAGTCTACAAAGTGGACTTCTAGTTAACAAACACTTGACAGTTATAGTTGGACCATTGATAATTTCAAAGTTGTATGTATATACTAAGCACACCCCAAACATTCAGATAATATTGACAGTAAAAAAAGCATGAACTGTCAAGTAAAGATGAGTCTTTAGGAGTAGTAGTGAGGTTAGTAGAGAGCTGTTAAGTGTTGCTTCACCATATCTCTGACAGATTCTGCCTGGTAAGCATGGAGCTGTGTGTATATTGTCAGAAAAAGTAGCCAAGGTTCAGACAAACTTTTAGGACTACTGCTGTATCCTTTCCTTAGGAATTTATATGATTAACCTGGTTTCCGCTGGCATTCACCCAGTTGCAGCCTCCTTTCATTCTTTCTCTGTCCCTTTCCTTGCACATCCTATATCTTCTGCTCACTTTCCTACACCCTGGGCAGTGCAGGCTTGTCCTGTTGTGATTTAGCAGATAGCTGGTAGTAGTGTTTGGCTTACAGACCATTTAAAACAAGGTTAATTTCCCTTGCTGTCAGTTTGTTTAAGTTTTGGATACACCAAGGTGTAGAGAAGAGGACAGCAACTGAACAAAATACCAGTCATGTTTTTCTTGGGTCAGGCAACTTGTTCAGTTATATGTTCACTACTCGGATTCTCCCATATGCAGCCGATGTCTCACTTTAAGATGTGAGAGAAGATAATAATTGCCTGGAAACATTACAGCTCCACCTTCCCAAAAGGATGTAGTATTCATTTCGGGTAATTCCTTCTCCCTCAGATTTCATAATTAAATTCTTTTCTCCATTGGCAATGGATGTCTTCACTTTAGCATCCAGTAGCTGGAAAGAGAAGCTACATCTCAGTAGCATAAATATGACATCCTGAAAGTTGTTTGATCCAGTATTGTTATCCTCAGCAAGATAGCATTGTGAGGCAGCATTGCGGAAGAGAGGAGTGTTTTGCTAAATTCTGGTAAATTATCTGTGCTTCTCACTTGAATCAGCTTTGAATACTGCTAATTGTAACAATTTTATGGAACTGTTAAACCTTATACTTGCATCTTGCCAAACTTGGTAACTTCAGGTCCATTTTCAAATCTTGGTTTTTGAGATTTAAAAGGAACAGTGTGTGTATATTTAAACCTTGGTCTTTCTTTATCTTACTAGTTCTTATGTTTGTATGTTATAAAATGTATATAAAACATTCAGCACTGTCAACTGACTTCTCTCTTGGATGAGTCAGATTGGATAATTAAATTTTGAAAGAGGGAGCTCAAGTGCACTTGTTGTGTGATGCAGACATATTGCTAAAGCAGAGTTCCACACACGATTAGATTGTAGATTATGAAAGGAAAAATTGATTACAACAAGGTTACAAGTCCCAGAGCATGAAGTTACAAAATTCTCTTGTGGCTCAAACAAATCTCTTGCAATTTTTTTCCACTCTTTTTTTCAGTGTTTTGTCTCTTTTATATTAGCTTTAGTGTCAGAGAGTGCAGAGTCTACATCTGAAGAACAAGACAAGTCACTTGACAAACCAAAACAGAAAAAGAATCGCTGTTTCATGTGCCGGAAGAAGGTGGGACTTACTGGTAAGAAATATTTCATTTTTTTTCTTAATCCAAGACTAAGTTATGCAGTTAATATCAAAGGACCAAATTCTGCCTTCAGATTCATGTGTGGGTTAATCTGTTGACTTTGATGTATTTGAAGTAAAACTTGGCCCTAAGGGGTTTTCAACCAGTAGCTCTTATTAAAGAGGACTTTTCATATGTCTTTTGTGTTTAACTATTTCATTTATTAAGCAAAATGATCTTCATTACAAATGCTTCTGTTTGAAAGCTCCTATATAATGGCCTGGGGATTTGAGGTAAATGTAATAGTCTGCTCATTAATCAGCCTTCATAATGAAGTGATATGATTCAGTTTCAGTATTTGAAAATCACTCAAGCATTCCACTGCGTGGTAACTGAAAAAAATGTCTGCAGCAAGTCTTGAGGGAGTATATTTTTGTAGTGCTTTATAGTGATGCATATTTGAAGTGAGGGCTCTTTATTATAATCACTACAACAAAGATTTATTACTTTGGTGCTTTATGTGACAGCAATTTTGGCAGCAGAAACTGGCTTTGACTGACTGACTGCTGGTGACTGAGCTTAGTTGGTACCAAATGTGAATGTAGTATTTAGGATATTAAAAAAGCCAAACCTGTAGAATTAAATTGTCTTTAGTGTCTGTCATAATAGGTCGATATTTTTGTTTACAGGGTTTGAATGCCGGTGTGGAAACATTTACTGTGGTGTGCACCGTTATTCAGATGTACACAGTTGCTCTTACAATTACAAAGCTGATGCTGCTGAGAAAATCAGGAAAGAAAATCCTGTAGTTGTTGGGGAAAAGATTCAGAAGATCTGAACTGCTGCTTCTGCTGGAATATAAAATCCCTAGACCATCTGCAGATTAAATTGACTTGAGCTTTTTTCTTAGTCATCAGGAATGTAGAGCAGTGTATCTTGCCTAGACCTTTTAATCATGCATGTCATCAGAAGAATAGATTTTTTTGTTTGTTTGTTTTGAAAATGACTCTGAACATTTATTTTCATTGCAGTTTTCTGTGGCTGACGACTTAAGTAAACTTTACAAGTATTATCCTTTAAGATCATTTTAATTTTAGTTGAGTGCAGAGGGCTTTTATAACAAACATGGAGAAAACATGGGAGGGCTGTGCTTTTCCAGTACAAAACATGCATGCATTAACTTTGCAGTTTATTTTCTTGTTGTATATAGCTTTTCTCTGCAGCACGATTTCTTTTTTGGTAATGCCTCATGGCACAACTAGTTATCAGTAACTGAATGTATTTTAATCATTATGGCTGCTTCTGGTTTTCATTAACAAGAAAGGTTATACATGTTAGCATATTAGCTTGTTTGCACCCACTACCTATTTATGTATGAATCATTTGTAATGAGAGAGTGTGTACTGAGATTATAAGTTTGTGTGGTTTTTTTTAAAAAAAAAATTAGATTTTGTTTTTGTGGGGGGGGGCGGGGTAGGCTAGTATGCACTTCATTGCTGACTGAAGGTTTCACTGGGATTACATTCATCAGTCTGTATGTACACAAATATGAAGAATGATCTGAAGTAACTGTGCTGTATTTATGTTTATCCACGTCTTAACTTTGATTAAATAAAATTTTTAAAAACTGGGGTATTTTGTGTTGATCGCTGGTATCTCTCTCACTGATTGCTTTTCAGCCCATTATTTCGATTTGGATCTCTTGTCTCTGGTTTCTCCAGGTACAATGCTTTCGGATACCCTTGTAGGTCTGAATAACAATTAAGTCAACTTTTATCTGAATTTATTTTACCTACAGTTACAAGTAACACCTGCCTATTGAAAGACTGGAGGGAATAAAGTCAGTCATTCTTAACTTGTGCATTTGAAAACACTTTGTGTATAGTCAGTGATTTTTTTCTCCCCACTTGTCTTTTGTACAGCAACAAGACATAAAAATGAACTTTAAAATAGGCAGATGAGGCACATGAAATTGTTTTTCATCTAGCCTCTCGAAATTGAAAAAAATGTTCTTTCACATCCAGGCGAGAAACTTGCAGCACTGTAAATTGGCAGTGTAGACAAGGAGGGCCGTCTTGCAGTTGTTCTGTGACTCATAGTTGCCTTTCTTGTCAAGTCCTGGATAGTCACTCTGCCAACAGATGTTCACAGACACCTAATCACCAATGTCCATTTAAAGGCTATGTGCTATAACTATAAGAAAGCGTGTGAGTTTTTTGTAACTGCACATGTAAGCTCACCCTGCATTGGATTTTTTACAAAACTTACAAATACGCAGAAATAGGACTCAAATTCCGCTCTGGATCTGATCCGCAGTTTACATTTCTCTTGGTGATTCTTACTTCCAATTAAATAGCTTTCAAATATTGTGGAACAAGTGAGATTTTGTGTGTAGTTGCTCAGCCCTTCAGGCTTTTGACTTTATTTTAAAAGGTTAATTTTCTTTAATCAATGCTGAATGCATCCTTTAAAATTCTGAACTCTGCAGGAAAAGTGGTTGCTGACAATTACCAGATAAGAACAATACATTGCTCTGCAAAAAGGGTCTGACTAAATCAGGTAGCATGTGAGGTAATCTACAACTTCAGATGATGGAGAAAACCATTTTGTACCTGCAGGAACATATCATGGAGGTTTTAACTTTGAAAATCAGATGTGGACTTTGAACCATGCACTCCTAAGGACTCCTTGGCTGTGGAACTTGGGTTAAAGAAGATCCTCATTTATGATGTTGTGAACAGTGCATCAAAGTGTCATGCAATGGCATAGCATGGTAGTCGCATTGCCCTTGAGTCTTGTATTTTGTTTTTTCCACAGGTTTTGCTTACCATTTTTACCCTCCCCCACTACCCTTTCACCCAGTTCCCTTCCTCTTTTCTGGATCTTCCTTCTCAAGTTTTCGACCTCTTTCCCTTATCTTCTTCCTCCCCACACTGTCTGTCAGTCCCTCCCTTCATTCCTTTTTATTTCTTTCCCCACAGCTTCCTTTCTCTCCTTCATCTCTACTGTATATTTAACACAGAGACCCACTGGTGTGTTTGTGCTGCTGCAGGACTGACCAGAGAACAGGCACACCATGCATAAAGAGAAGCTGGTTGGCTTAAAAGGTGCTGCTGCCTTTCTGCTCCATGGAGGAGGAAGGAGCAGGAGTAAGGCTGACATCTGTGAGTGAGGAGCAGGAGGGAAACAAGTGCAGGGAAAGCAGCTGCCTTTGCAGCTCCCATGCTCCCTTTGCTACCTGCTTCTGCACTTAAGACATGCAGCAGGAACAATTGTGCCCCCTACTTTGCATATTGGGAACAACCACCCTCAAGCCAGAGGAAACTAGACCTTAAAATGCTGCTATTCCAAAATCAGATGGAGGTATTGACAAAGATTTAGAGTCAACCTTATCCAATTCCTCCTTTGTGCAAATCTGTTTTGAACCAATGAAATAAGTATGCAGCTGGCTGTTGAGGGCATGCTGTCATTGTCTTCCAAGCTTAAAAAAATTCCTCTAGGAGTTAAGTGCATTGTATATAATGAATAGACTTTGGACAACATCCTTCACAATTAATTTATTAATGCACTAAAATAGCAATAGCACACGGCACTGGAGCTTGATTTGACTCTTGCTGTGCTTAATGACAGCGCTATGACACTGATGCTTCATATCCTAGTAGATAGTCTCCCTGATGCTAGCGGATGAGCATTTAATTCCCTTTATACTAGTGCATCTGTTGCATCATTAAATGTGATGCTACAAGAAATCCTAATTCTGGAGGCGTATTAAGTGCGTTTCAATGAAACATTCTCAAAACTTAATGCTTTAACTATAACTTTTGTTTTGGCATAGGTAAAATCAAATCAGCTGTGGAAATGTTTAGCAATATGTGCTGGCTACCATAATGTAGGTATTCAAATGTCACAGTATACTATACTACTGCAGTTAAACATAGTATATAACTGCTTGAAAGCTAATTTTTCCATGCAAAGAACATTCCTAAAATTACATGGGCCAAGGCCTCAGCTGGTGTAAACTAGCACAGCACCATTGATGTCAGTGAAGCTATGCCACTTTAAATTAGTAAAGTAGGTTTTACGATTGCTACATTACAGAGCAGAGCAAATCAAAATAAATCCAAGCAAATCTTTGTTCCTTTAACTAGTCTCATCCCCCACCAAAATCAATATCAGCTTTGTGGTTTGATAGCCAGGAGTCTATAAAAATCTTCATTGAAAAGGAATCTTCTCCCTCATCCTAACCCAGCCGTACTTTTTTTTCTTCTTTTTAAAAGTCCTGCTTTTACATTCAGCCTTGTGTCCACATGTAGAACAGCGGTATTGGGTTTTTAACTTTTGGTCTAGGTTTTTCCCAAAAAGACCTAGGAGGGTCGAGAAAGATATGGGACAGAGTGAGGTTGTGTTTTCTGTCCTTTGCCACTGTTAGCAGATATTCACACCTCACCAGCTGGAGCTTTATAGAAGGAATAGGCCAAATAGGGTTCTTCTGGAACTTCTAAACTGCACAAAGTCTAAATGAAAACTGTCTGCTCTCCCCATGGTATCTGAGCTGACAGCTGAGCTGCCCCTTTTGTGTCTAGGTTCTTGTAGGGTCATTTGATACTTTTATAGCCAAGTGCCCCCAACAGATGGGAAATCAATGTATGTCTCCTGGCCCAGCAGGCACATATTTGTAGATTCTCCCAGTAATCAAGGGTTCAGGAAGGGGGAACAGCCTTCCCCTCAGTAACCATGCAATATACTCCTCTACAGAGGCTAGCCAGAAACGGTTAATGGTGCAGAGAGGCCCCTGCTGCTGAGTCATGCAGAACTCTGGTATTAATTAACCATCTAGCTTACAAGCAGGAGCAGGGCTGAAGGGAGTGGGCTGGAGAGCGGCTTCTGGTTGGTTTGAGGTTGAAGAAGAGGGTAGGCCGACAGATCCACATTGTCTAATGCAACATGTGGAGGCTCTCTTGGTGTGATTGTAGCTGAGCTGGGAGTGTGTTTGCACCACAGCTTGCCCTGCTTGAGCTCAAAATGTCTTTCATCCAGATAGAAGAGAACTCAAATTTCCCTCTTGAGAACCTTCCCTATGGGGTTTTCTCTACCGAGGAGAAGGTGAGTTATCTGCTGCTTTGTCTTTGTGTTGCAAAGATTGCTGCTGTTGTGGGTGAATCTTTTGCTCTGAAGTTCAGAAGCTATGAATGAGGAGAAAAGATTGTTTTTCAGATGCTGTGTGATGATCCCCAGAGGCCGGGGACAGGAAAGGCTTGCCAGGCTGAGAATCTTAGGGGTTAGCGGATTGCACTAAGAAGCTTCAGCATATGTACTGTCTTTTCTTAATTTGATGATGACCTGAAGGCTATTTCTTTAAAGAACAGTAATATTTTCTATAAGTACTTTATATGTATGTAATATGGACTTAATATATTTTCTGCTTTTGAGTATAAAAGTCTGTGTTTCTTCATGCCTCTGTATGCTATAAAGTTTTCACTTTTTTTCTTTACCAGCTCCATTTTTATCATCTTTTTTATGGCTGAGTTTAACCCTTCCTTCCTCTTCTCTCTCAAAGGCCCATTTTAACTTTTATCCTATATACTACTAATCTTAGTTGTATTGCGAAATGTTCATTGTAAGCCATATGAATTGATGTATCTGAAAGCTAAATTTGATAAAAGAAATAATCACTGTGTAAAATAATTAGGCTTTCACAGTAGATATTGAGATAGTTAGTTAGTTTTATAACCATTAAAACAGAAATTGTCAATATACACAGTCAATATCCTTAAATAAAATTTTAATAAGCTCTCAAGCGGCATTTTTCTTAGTTTGCCTGTCAGTAAATTTCAACTATTGATGAAATCTTTTTGTCATTTCCTGTATGTACAGTGGAATTGATGTTTACTGACATTTACTGATTAAAAAATCTAATCCTTCCAAGCTAAATATCTTTTCAAGTAAGGTTTGTTTTAAACATGATAGTGGTCTGCAGGGCCACAATTATAATCCTATAAATTAAGGGCCTACTCTTCATTTTTCACTAACTAAGACTGGGAGTCAGGAGATTTGGGTTCTGTTCCTAACCCTGTAATTGACTAGCTGAGTGACTTGGGCAAGTCAAGTCTCTTCTGTATCTTCAATATTAGTGGTTTTCAACCTGTGGTCCATGAACTCCTGGGAGTTCACAGACTATGTCTAAAATTTCCGAAGGCGTCCACACATCCATTTGAAATTTTGTAGTAGTCTGCAAATGACTCCAGGCTGAAAACCATTATTCTACATATTTAATGTTCCATTCAGTGCATATGTGCAGGGACCACACTGTGGAACTTTATATTTTCTGAGACATGGTGGATAAGGTCCTATCTTTTATTGAACCAACTTCTGTTGATGAAAGAGAGAAATTTTCATGCTTACACTGAGCTTTTCTTCAGGTCTGAAGAAGTTGACCTGA
The DNA here is from genome assembly GCF_003597395.2 of Chelonoidis abingdonii. Lineage (NCBI taxonomy): Eukaryota > Metazoa > Chordata > Testudines > Testudinidae > Chelonoidis > Chelonoidis abingdonii. The sequence goes on along the minus strand of NC_133777.1, from coordinate 70,224,589 downwards.
AGAAGCTATGTCCTCACCCACCTTCTCTCTGTCATATCCTGGATCCAACATAGCTACAGCAACACTTATATTTTCTTGCCATAGAAGAAAAACATGATTAGGGTTTTGAAAGAAGCCTAATTGGGTTAATCCAGGCCTGCACAACTCATAAAGCGGCGAGGGCCACATTATTCCAAAGAAAACAGCCGCCCCACCAAAACAGCTGTGGGCCAAAAAGGAAGGTTGGGGGTGGGGAAGTGATACTTTATTTTAAATCAAGCGGGGGCTCCCAGCTGAAGAGGTGGCTGGAAGCCCTCAGGGTCAAATTAAAGGGCCCGGGGCTTCGGCGGCTGGGGGAACCCAGCAGGGCGGGCTCTAGGTTTTTTTTTTGCTGCCCCAAGCAAAAAAAAAAAATTGTCTCCCCCATCTCAGCCCTAGGCTTCCCCTTGTCCCCCCCCCCATGCTGCCCCAGTCCTGGGCTTCCTCACCCCTGCTGCTCCAGCACTGGCGCTTCCCCCTTTCCTCCCCACCAGTTGCCTCCCCCACCCCACTGCTCCCAGCCTTGGGCTCTGCCCCCACCAGTGGTCCCCCCCCACACACGACACCTCTGCCGCCCCAGCCCTGGTCACTGGTAACGCTCCAGGGCGGGTCATTCAGCGAGAATTTTGGATGTGCACAAAACACAACAGGATTGGTTCCCATATGATTACAGAACTGCAGTAAAGTGGAACAATTTTCAGCCTGTGTGATTGGGGATATCTGGATGCATATTATAAGACCGGTCCTCCATAAATGAGGAAAAGTTGAGGTGCCTTTATTATTCTTTTGTTCCACTCTTTCTTTCTATGGGGAATTTGCCAATGCAATATCACTGTCTTCCTTTTAAACAAACAAAAAGGCAATGGCTGTTGAAAATAGCAATTCCAGCCCTAACAAGCATTTCTTGCTCAATTTTATCTTACCTTTTTTTACAGCAAGTTACAGTGGTTCAGTATATTTGATTGGGAGAAATGAAGTAACAGCTGCCCAAACTGAGCTTGAGCATTCCTGAATTTTGTGGTGTTCAAATCTGGAAGGCAGGTGCTGCGGGGGTGGGGCTGTGGGCTCTGCAGAGGAGCATGGCAGCAGCGTGTCTGGAGCTACATGGAGCCAGACACGCTGGTCTGAGTGGCACAGTAAGGGGGCTGGGGGTTGGAGAAGGGGTAGTGGGCTCCTGGGGGCAGTCAAGGGACAGGGAGCAGTGGGGGTTGGATGGGGTGGAGGTTCAGGGGGCTGTCAGGGGACAGGCAGCAGTTGGATAGGCAAGGGAGTCCCTGAGGTTTATCAGGGGACAGAGGGGGTGGGGTCCTGGGGGAAATTTGGGAGGGTCTCAGGAGGGGGCAGTTGGGGACAAGGAGAAGAGAGGCTTAGATAGGGGCTGGGATCCCAAGGGGCAGTTAGGGACAGGGGTCTCGGGAGGGGGTTTCAGGAGAGGGCAATCGGGTGACAAAGAGCAGCAGCATTTAGATAGAGGGTGGCATCCTGGGGGGCAGTTGGGGCAGGGGTCCGGGGAGGGGGCAATTAGCAGCCGTGGGCCGGGATTCAAAGGGCTCTGGGCTGCCCACAGCCGCGGGGAGCTGTGAGCCCTTTAAATCCCAGACATGGCTGAGAATCTCTGCGGGCAGCCCAGCGCTCTCTGACTTCCTGCCGCAGCTGGGATTCAAAGGGCTCTGGGCTGCCCGCAGAGCACCATGTGCGGGGGATTTAAAATCCTCCCGCGGGCTGCATAGTGAGGCTCCGCAGGCCGCATGTCGTGCAGGCCTGGGTTAATCGATGGGAACTGGGTCCCTAACTCCCTTAGACTCCTTTTGAAAATCATATCACATACCTTCAATTTACTGTTCAATGCTGCTGTTGTGCACATGTGAATGTAATCTGATGCAATTTAGAAATGAAATACAGGAGCCTCTGAAACACCCCGCCCCACACATACACACTACCACACACACCCATAAAAGAGAGAGCTGGCAAGCAGATACCTCTGGAAACAGAGAAGCTGGAGGATTATCAATGGTTAATGGACATTGCAGAGTCATGGTAATGGTTCTCAGTCAGTCTCTAGCATTGTTTTTGCCTATCAGTAGTAATTTAAAAATGAATTTAAGCATAGTAGAGTCTCGGCTCTAATTATCTGGTGTTTTGCAAAGATAAAAGCTGGATGATGAAACCAAGGGTATGTCTACACTGCAATAAAACACTTGTAGCTGGCCCTTGTTAGCTGATTTGGAAGTTTTGGCTCTGGGACCTCATGAGTGGGGAAAGGTCCCAGAGCCCAGGCTCTAGCCTGACCCAGCTAACATGAGCCAGTTTAACCCTACATTGCAAATTTATAGCCCGAGCCAGCTAACATGGGCCAGCCATGGGTGTTTTACTGCAGTGCTGACATGCCCTTAATCTGTTCCCAGATGTGTGTTACTGCCTCATGCACTTTTTCCCTCCCTGGTAACTCATCTTTATTGCGCAAATATCTCAATTTTTTTTAAAAAAGCTGATTAATATGATTTTTATACCTTTTGGAAATTAATGTCCCATCACAATATTATAATAATCAGTAAAAATAACTGATTTTATTTAGGGCTACAGGTTACAAATTAACTTGTCCAGCTCTGAGATTTTTCTGGCAGGAATGCTTGCTGAACAAACATCTAGGATTATTTTTGTGCAAATCAGATTTGGGGTCTTGTTCAAAGAAAAAAGGCTAAAAGCAGTTGTTTTTAAATCCGTACTGGTTTTATTCTATTTTCATTGAGACAAAATTGAATATCTGTACTTTTATTTGGGATGAAACTGGTTACTATGGCTGTATTTCATTTAAATTCACTAATTTGTAATGCCAAAGCATCTTTATGATTTCAGCACAGCTGTGCTAGGGAGGATGTGGTCTGTGTCACTGCAAAGGTAGCAGTGCAAGCTCTGAACAGAGTTTGTGTAGGTCCTATAAAAACTGTCACAGATGAGCAGGTTTTGGGGTTTTATTTTAATTTCTTTACACATGGAGGGAACCTTCCACACCAGCCTTTCCTCCTTCCCATGTGGAAGGATGGATCAGTGATAAGAGCAGTAGCCTGGGACTTGGTTAACTCAAATTCAGTCCCCTGCTCTGCCACAAGCTTCCTTTGTGACCTTGGGCAATCACTTAGCTTCTCTCTGCCTCATCTGTAAACTGGGGATAATAGCACTTCTCTACCTCCCATGGGGGTGAGGGGATAAACCCACAAAGATTGTGAGGCCCTCTGATACTATGGTGATTGGGGGGCATATGAGTACCATGGATAGATAGTCGGGGGGAAGGGCAATATCCTCCCCTTACTGCACCCCTGGAAGGTTGGGGTGGAAGGATGTCCTTCCACCCTCAAAACCTGTGAGGAATTTGCCAAAAAAAAAGATAAAGCAGCTTCTCCTGCCTTCCTCCTAGATTTTAAAATCAGCAGCCTTTGTCCATTAATTATAACTATGATAAAGGAGGCACCAATGTAGCTCCTCAACTCCTGCCCCACTTAAATGCCTTGTACTCCAATGTTTTTTTCCCCAGAACCCTCATAGGAGCATTATTGGCCACAGGTACAAACATTTTTTTTCCCATTGTAGCCTAAGCACAGAATTGGGGTGGCAATTGGAGACCAGATATTGGATCTGAGTGCTATTAAACATCTGTTCAGTGGACCAGCCCTTTCCAAGCATCAGGATGTCTTTGACCAGGTATTTATCATACAGTTTGACAATGTCCATCTCTACCATGTGTTAAATGGAATGTCATATGAAATTTTAGTGACCCAGGCTCAGTTCAAGAGCATTGTGGTAGCTTACAGCTGAGTGCCTGAGTTGCTGGTTTGCCCCTCATTTTTTTTTTTTTTTAAAGGGTGGGGGAGGGTAGAGGGGGATTGGGATTCATTCACCATTGTGGTGGTCTTGTTTTATGTCAGTGTAACTCTGCTAAATGGAATTACTGGCTTAAAACTGGAGTGTAACAGTGCTGGGTTGGCAATGTGTGCACACTGCTGCCCAGTTGATTCTGCAGCAATCAGAAGCAGTGTGTTAGATGGTCTAACTATGGCCTCAGTTCAGCAAAGCACAGGCAGGCATGGGGGGGCGCGCACTTTACTGAATTGGAACCTACATCACTTAGGAATGGAGCCACTCACAAAGAGCACCCGCAATTAAAATTTCGAAAGTAGTAAAATAAATGAGCTCTCCTAAAGGTTTCTTTCATCTGATTAAGAAGTGCATTCTGGAGTGAAATCCACCTAGTTCAGAGGGCCAATACCAAGGTTTATACACAACTCCAGTTCCACTTAAACACCTACATTTCTGGCATCTTCATGAGGAGGAATCTCCAAAAGGAAACAACTTGGATTAAGTGGGATTTAAGTGGTACATAGACCTTGCAGGCTTTCTGCATGGGCGTGAATATAATTTATATCTCTGATCACAACTAGTCTTGTCGTTGCAAGCTTCCATGGTGTTTGAAGATCTAGGTGGATGATGATTTTATTTATTAGATTTATTTGGTTTGCAGGAGCACCTAGGTGCCTCTCTCACAGACCAGGACCCTATAATGATAAGTGCTGTAGAAAATCGTAGTCCCTTCCCCAAAGAGATTGCAATCTAAGTATGAGACAAGAGATGATAGATGTATACTATGTGATGGGGCAAGGCCAGATGGCTACAGTAAAGTACTGAGAAACAGGTATGTTAGCCCCAGGCTAAACAAATCCCTAGTACCCTGGTAACCAAATGGCAGTTGCTCCAGGTTAATCAAGGCACCTGGAGCCAATTAAGATCTTTCTAGAAGGCAGTAGAGATAGCTACTTTAATACTAGAAACACCTGCAGCGCAATCAAGGCAGACTAATCAGGGCACCTGGCTTTAAAAAGGAGCTCACTCCAGTCAGGCAAAGAGGAGAGGAGCTTGTGTAGGAGCTGGGAGCAAGAACGCAAGGAGCTGAGAGTGAGAGAGTGTACTGCTGAGGATTGAGGAGACAAGCATGTCAGACACCAGAGAGAAGGTCCTGTGGTGAGGATCAAGAAGGTGTTTTGAGGAGGCCATGGGGAAGTAGCCCAGGGAGTTGTAGCTGTCTGCAACTGTTACAGGAGGCACTATAGACAGCTGCGATCCACAGGGCCTTGGGCTGGAACCCGGAGTAGAGGGCGGGCCTGGTTTCCCCCCAAACCTCCCAACTCACTGATCAGATGCAGGGGAGCTGACTCAGACTGTGGGTTCCACAAGAAGGGAAGATCACTGAGGTGAACAAATCCACCAATAAGCGCAGGACCCATCAAGGTGGAGGAGGAACTTTGTCACAACTGGCTGACAAGTGGGGGAGCACAAAGAAACAGTGAGACCATATTAATGATCATGATAGGCAGAGTCTCTGCACACGGAGCTGCCTGTTACCTCAGGATTAGTAATTTAATCTCAGTACTGGTAACACAGCAGATACCCGACACGTACAGCAAATGGAGCTGAGAAAATAAATGTTCACTCACACATCTCTGTCTTTATACTGTATTTTAGCCAGCCCTTAATGACTTCATGGGATTGGACCATGAAGCTTGGAAGGAAGCTAGAATGTTTCTCCAAAAGCTACTGTCAGCCAATGAGCCAACACTGAGAGAAAACTCTGAGCTACGGAAAAGGTGAGGCATTCGGGAGCTGGAAGTGACTCGAGTAACACTTGTGGTTCCTCATCACATGTACAAAGCACTTTTATTTGGCTCTTCAGCCTTCTCAGGGTCTGTCTGTATTTTGAGCTGGGGTATTATTCCCAGCTGGAGGAGATATTCCCGAAGAGTTGGAGGAGAGGAGCAGAGTGATTGCTATTATTGTTGAGGCTTGGGAGCTATTGCTCACTACTGTTAGAAGCTGCTGGAGTGTAAACAGAAGCAATCAGTGCATCACCTAAAGAGGTGTTCTAGCCTCGCTGGCAGAGAGCCCAGTTCCCTGGAGAAGAGTAGTTGAATGTCACTGCAGTTCCAGTCTTCTCTCCCTTCCTTGATGCTTCATTTAACAGTGGCCTTGTATAAATATTTAACATAGCTCTGGAGAGATGGATCTGTTGTTGTGTAGCTCTCAAGGCCTTTTGTAAACTTAGAAGGCACAATACAGTATCAACCTGAGGTAAACTTTCACGTGGGTTCCTTGCTGTAATGAAATTGGAGCTGGCTGCATAGATACCCATATAGTCCCATGCTGGGCAGGCATTAGGGAAAATGGTGCCTTGGGCAAACGCAGGGGCAGCTCCCCGTACAGTGTCCCCTCCCCCCCACAGATGGGGAGTGATGGGGGCAGGAAGCAGGGGAAGAAGGCATTCAGAGCTTCATGCAGCTGGGGGAGGGTCCCAGAGGTGGGTCTGACTCAGCCCTGGGTATGGCCAGTGCAGGGGAAGAGGAAGTCCTGTCCCTCTCCGCCCCATCAGGACTAGCAAGTGGAGCCTGGTGCACCATAGGAGTTTCCGGCCAGGGTGCCCCTAACCCTTCCTCTCCTTGGCTCTGGGCCCAGCGCCTGGGGGTTAAAGGGGCCTGGGGGTGGGGTGGGAGGGGCTGTGGGAAGAGGGTGGTCACCTATGCGTGAGGCCAGCCCTGGTCCCATAAATCCCATGCATGCAGCATGAAAGTCAGGGTATGTCTACACTGCAATAAAACACCTGCCACTGGCCCATGTCAGCTGACTCAAGATTGCAGGGGGAGGCAGCACTATAAAATTGCAGTCAAGATCCTCTGGGTCCCAGAGCTTGAGCACCAGCCCAAGCACAAATATCTGCACTGTAATTTGATAGCCTCACAGCCCGAGCCCCGTGAGACTGTCAGCTGTGGGTGTTTTATTGCGGTGTAGATGTACCCCCAGAGTCCTGAAAGGTTTAGCACTTGTGAGGTCAGAAAACAAGGGTGTCTTAACACCTGTACTAAGGAGAGACCTTTTGAGCTTTACAGCTGTCAGTAAAGGCTGTTTCTAGGCCTCCTGCAGGAGAGCAACTGAATCTAAAACAAGTGTGATCACACCTTCCATCCAGAAGAGGGCAGTGAGGACACACACACACACTTGTCAGTGCATCCCAATGGATGCATTTCCTCCCATGTAGGAAAAGAGTGAGATCTGCCAGGCATGGAACCCTTCCAGTGCTCTATTGTACGTTTCCTCACAGGAGCTTGTAGAATCATCAGTGCAATAGTAGCCGGTGCCCTCACTTTATAGACTGTGAGCTAGCGCAGAATTGCAGCAAGGCAAGATTTTTCAGAGCAGATGCCAGAACATAGTTAGTGCAAAAAGAGACTGAACTTCCTCTAAGCCAGCCCAGGGTAACATCAGTCTTTTTGAGACTTGTAATCTTTGTTTTGTATTTTTAGAGCATTTGTACCTCAGGCCTCTGCTATAATGCATCTTCCAGCTAAAATCGGTAAGTCTCCTGAACTGATATCTACACGATTTGCTTGTATCCACTGAGAGTCCCACATGCCCCAAATATTCCGGATGGTCAGATTGTGGCTGTGACAAGAAATGGATGTAAAGTAGATATTACAGATGGTTAACTGCAGGCACCATCTCTGATGTCACAAATAAAACATGCGTGTGCCATATTTTAACATAGATGTAAGGTCTCCGGAAGCAACTTTTACTATCTTAATCAAATCAAGGTTCCTTAGTGCCACATAATCCCTGAAGTCAGAACTATGTCTGCAAAGGCCCATATGACCCCACTGGCTTAAAGCCCGTTTATTTAGGCAGATGATTATCTCGACTACAGAACACTGTGTCATGTAACTACAAATAACTTAAGGCTCAGTTTTGCCATTTAGATCCTCCCTACCAGAGTAATGTCACGCTTGCCCTAAGAGTGAGCACTGGGCTGAATTTTGCACTGAGGTTTCAAGGTGACTCCTGAAGGTCCTGGGTTTATGGAGGCTGGGTGCCTGGGGGACTAGCAGTTCTCATTAGGTTAAGTCTGACAATTCTGGAAAGCACCAGAGCAACCATTTCCATCTATTTCTATAAGATTGTCTGTCACTATGGTATGTGAGCACACACATTATGACCTTCAGGTGAAGGAAGAGGCAAGACTTATGTGTGTGTGTGTGTGTTTTTTGGAGGGATTGATTTTAACAGAGCTGATAAATACAAACCAAGGAAGGGAGATGGAGTGAAATCAGCCTTGTTTCTAACTAATGACCAGTTGAATTTCAAAAACTATCTCTGCCACTGTAGCCTGCAAGTTCTTCTGTAATACTACCAAGCCCAAACATTCAAACAGGTCAGGCACCAGCAATCATGAAAGTTTAAAAAAAAAATATATTGTGGTGTTCTGTTTATTTGCCTTCTGGGTTTTGAGCCTTTATGGTGCATGTGAGTCAAATTTTAAGCCTTTCTCTGCAACTATAAGGGGAAGCCTTTTTTCTTTAAATGAAAACTGTGAGTCTCACATAATCACCTGACTCCAGGAGCTGGGGCTATAACAAAATCGTGTGAGACGTGTGATAAAATCACACGAATTGGCAACACTGTTTCTGTCAGTAACTTTGGAACAGGTGCTAGACTGGGGACCTGAAGCCATGGGTGGGCTCAACAGGTAAGAGTGGAGCCAGGAAGGGGAGGAAAGTCTCTTATCTTTGGTGGTATTCATTCCCACTTGATACATTTTGAGTTCGATCAGGGCCACCAAGGTAATTGAAGTGTGAGTCAAACCATTTCCCAAAAAGGACACCAGGGGGCAGTAGATGCCCTGTTTACAAAATCCTTTCCTTTGTTAGCAGTGCTGCATTCTCAATAGCATCAGCAAAATGAAAATGACAATAGAAAATGGTTAAACTGTACAAAGCATGTGGCTTGTTCATATATTTGTAGCTAATGGGTTAAAAGGATATTTTTACTTGCTGCTCTTCATTGCAAGTTTAAAAAGATAGATAAATAACAGTTGTAGTGTGTAACTTTTACCCTCCATGTGCCATTGGCAACCGTCCCCTCTTATAGACTATCTGCATGATTACTACAATCTTGTGGCTGCATGTTTCCAAACTCCTCTTCTTCTCTCTCCTCCTCCATCCTATTCAGGGCAACAGAATGTGGAAAGTTTATGCTCCTTTGTCCTACTAGATAAGGGCCTTTCATATAGTTGATCTATATTTTCTGCTTTTCTTTTTCCCAGGAGACTACACTGACTTCTATTCTTCAAGGGAACATGCTACGAATGTTGGGATCATGTTCAGAGGGAAAGAGAATGCTTTGATGCCTAACTGGTTCGTAGTTCAGTTATTTGTTTTCACATATGTCATGTTTTATGCGTTTTGCAAAGGCCTGTATAACCTTACAGGGAAAAAAAGATTTCTAGTTAGTGTACATATAGCTCAGCTATGGAGCTATGATGATGTATACCAGCTGAGGACCTGTCCCGCAGTGTCTGAAACTCCACGTCTCCATTCCCCACTATGTCTGAGCAGTGTTTAGTTGTTGTAGAAAGGAGCGACTGCGAGCAGTCAGTTGAAACAGTCTCTGATTCAGAGACTGTTTCGTCTGAGAGTTGGTTTTTCGCATATAGCAAGAAACCAATGATTGCGTGTCAGTAAATAAATCTGGATGCACCATTCAGAGGAGAAAAATATTCAGAAAAGTAGTTAGATAACAGGGGAAACTTAGTAACTTACTGAAGAGTGCTTGGAGCTTCCACGGTGCATGGTTCTGGTGACTGTAATACAGCATTTAATACACAATCATTGCTTTGCTTTAACAAGGTTGCACTTACCCGTTGGTTACCATGGCCGTGCATCTTCGGTTGTGGTGACTGGGACACCAATTCAAAGACCAGTGGGGCAGATGCGACCTGACGATGGTGAGTTCCTGGTCATGCCATTGAAATGTGCTGTTCTCCTTAGTGAGCAGCATGGCATTGGAGTATGTTTGGCCGCCTCTTGTCTTTTCTAGCTTCATTGCTTGTTTGTTTTTAGCTTCATAATGCACCTTTCTGTCTGTTTAATTCACAGCTAAACCTCCAGTGTTTGATGCTTGCAAACTTTTGGACATTGAATTAGAAATGGTAGGATGTATTTATTGTATTGCAACTTTCCCTTTAATAAAAGAGAGTAAAAAGTTGAGCTTGTCCTGTTATGTTTTCATAACATCGGTTATATACAGTCTTCTAGCACCTCCCTCTGGGTGGTATATTGCCTGCTGTAGAACTTGCTTCAAAGGGGAGAATTCAATGCCTAAGCATTGCATGGGAAAATGCAATTCTAGGCTAACTTCTCTCCAGTATTGTTCCAGTTCAAGGGGTATGAAAGACAGTGGCTGCATAATGGGGACTGGTAAGTAGGGTGTATTTTAGTGAGACTGTTGTGGGAAATACTGAATATATTCATTTTCTATTAGCCCATGACCTGCCCCTTAACCAGTCTCTAAGCTGATAACCTAATCAGCTGTAGCCTCAAAGGTCTAAGCGGAGGTGGCAGAGGGATGGAGAGAAGGGAAGATTCCTTGGTTAGGCAAATGGGAAGCACAGAGTTCGCTGCATAAGATTGTGTTCCAGGAACTTAGAACCTCTGCACAGGGAGACTTGATCATATTTCTTAATGTGCTAGCTATAGCTCTGCCCATGTGGCAGCTACAGTTTAAATGAGTCCCTTTTGGCAAATGCAGGCCCTGAGTTTGACTGATTCTTATCAACTCACTGCTATTCAGGTGGTTCAACCCTGCTTTCTCGCATAGGGAAAGGGAAAAGCTGTAACTCTTGTTTCATGTACACAAGGAGATTCCAGTTAAAGTTAAGGCGGAAAGCAAGTAAAATCACATTCTACTCTGTCTGTCTTGTCTTAGCACTACCTGCAGGGGATTTGTCTTGGTGTAAACAAAGGTTTTATTTTCAAACCTTTGACTTGGTTAAAGCATTTTCTTTTCCATTTCAGGCGTTCTTCGTAGGCCCCGGAAACAAGTTTGGGGAACCTATCCCAATAAACAAAGCTCATGAGCACATTTTTGGAATGGTCCTTATGAACGACTGGAGTGGTAATAAGTGTTACTCTGACTCCCGGGGAGAATGCTTTTTGCTGTTACATAGTATTGATAGATATTGTTGTTTGTTTTAAATGATCGAAATATAAACTACTCAGGACACTGATGGGCCGAGGGTAGTGGGAGTGGAATACAGTCTACAACTTTCAGGCATTGGTTCAAATCCACCTCAGATCAGTAGTAACTAAGGGTACGTCTACACTACGGGATTATTCCGATTTTACATAAACCGGTTTTGTAAAGCAGATTGTATAATGTCGAGTGCACGCGGCCACACTAAGCACATTGATTCGGCGGTGTGCGTCCATGTACCGAGGCTAGCGTCGATTTCTGGAGCATTGCACTGTGGGCAGCTATTCTGTAGCTATCCCATAGTTCCTGCAGTCTTCCCCACCCCTTGGAATTCTGGGTTGAGATCCCAGTGCCTGATGGGGCAAAAATCATTGTTGCGGGTGGTTCAGGGTAAATGTCATCAGTCATTCCTTCCTCTGGGAAAAGCACGGCAGACAAATCATTTCACGGCCTTTTCCTGGATGTCTGGGAGAACAATAGCACGACAACCTCATGGAGCTGGTTCGCTCTTTTTTTTTTTTTTTTTTTTTTTACTGTTCCCTATATCGTACAGGCAGTTGCTAACACACGGCAAGTACTGCAGTGCTACACAGAGCATCATTGGCCTTTGCATGATAGCAGAGACGGTTACCCAGGTTTCTCCGTACGTCTGCTGGCTGTCATGGGTGCCCCTGGCTGAGGTCGGCCGGGGCGCGAAGACATAAAATGGGACTCGACTCCCAAGTCAATCCCTCTATGGTATCTAAACATAGAGTCAGTTCTGCCTGGAATTATGGAGCAGTGTACGAGATGAACCAGAGCAGCACAGCCGCTCCGTGTCAGATCGCCGCAGAAATGATGAGCTGCATGCCATTCTAGGGGGGCCCTGCATTACAACCCACCCGTTGCTTCCTCCTCCCCCAGTACACCTTCCTAGGGTATCACTGTGCAGTGTCCCGCCCATTTGTGTGATGTGTAATAAAAGAATGCAGGGAATAAAAACACTGACTTCTTAGTGAGATAAATGAGGGGGAGGCAGCTCAGCTGCATGATAGTCAGGCAGGAAGAAGCTTCTTTACATTTGAAACGGGGGGGCTGATGGAAGCTCGCCCCAGGTTTGTGATGATGAGGAATATTACAGCCGTTCTGATACCATCTACTGGAATTGACAGCTCCTTCTATGTTTTACACAGGCGCCCCGGCCAGCCCACTGAGACAGCAGAGCACTCACGGGCTGATGACGAGGACGGCTATCAGTCCTTTCTGCACTGTTACCATCTGCCGCGGGGAGGTGGAAAGAGATGCTACGTTTATGCTGCAGGCACCATGTCTACCACCACAACGTTCGCAGTATATGTTGGGTGACATAGTAAAAAGTCAAGAACGATTTTTTCCCCTTTTCCTATCACGGAGGGGAGTAAACTCTTGACGGAGAATAGACACTGAACACCCGGACACGTGTTTGATCCTTATCAGGTCTGGGAGCTAAGCTAAGAAATGCAATACTCTTTCTAACTGTGGGGCTGTGGGATAGCTAGAGTCTCGGTTACCCGTCCTCCTCCTCTGAGGTCCATTTGATCTTTATGTGCATTATCTCTCTCCT